>NC_134709.1:5743247-6043247 GCF_043290135.1 Rhipicephalus microplus | reverse complement strand
AGTGAAAATGCGACCATATAAATATGGCCGAAACTTGGCGACGGCCCAAACTAAAGCTAGACACTCTCTCTCGGTGATGGAATAATTCATCTCCTGGGGAGAAAGCAGGCGACTGGCGTAAGCTATCACGCACTGTCTACCGTGGTGCCGCTGAGCGAGAACTGCGCCGATACCGTGGCCACTGGCGTCGGTGCGAACCTCTGTGGCAGCAGAAGGATTAAAGTGGGCAAGTATGGGGGGCGTAGTTAGGTAGCCGATGAGAGCGGCGAACGCTTGAGCCTGCTCAGGGCCCCATGAGAATGTGGTATCCTTCTTCAGCAAATCTGTCAGTGGCCGGGCAACGTCAGCGAAGTTTTTCACAAAACGGCGAAAGTAGGAACATAAGCCGACGAAGCTACGGACGTCGGATGTAGAACGGGGCACTGGAAAGCTACGGACGACGCGGATCTTTTCGGGATCTGGTTGGACACCATCGGCGTTTACAATATGGCCCAGAATGGCAATCTGACGGTGACCAAATTGACACTTCTTGGAATTGAGTTGTAGCCCAGCTGTTCTGAAGACTGCGAGAATTGCAGCGAGACGGGTCAGGTGGCTATCGAAAGTAGATGAAAAGACTATCACATCGTCTAGGTAACAAAGACAAGTAGACCACTTGTAACCACGCAGGAGAGAGTCCATCATTCGTTCGAATGTGGCAGGGGCGTTACATAGTCCAAAAGGCATGACCTTAAACTGGTATAAACCATCTGGTGTAATGAAGGCCGTCTTCTCGCGGTCCATTTCATCGACAGAAATCTGCCAGTAGCCGGACCGGAGATCTATAGACGAGAAGTATGTAGCCCCGTGTAGGCAGTCCAACGCGTCATCGATGCGTGGTAGCGGGTACACGTCTTTTCGTGTGATCTTGTTTAGGTGGCGATAGTCAACGCAGAAGCGCCAGGTACCATCTTTTTTCTTCACAAGGACGACAGGGGAGGCCCAAGGACTACTTGATGGTTCTATGACACCTTTGTTGAGCATTTTGTCCACTTCTGCTTGGATAACTCTACGCTCAGTGGGGGAGACACGATAGGGGCGTCGGCGAATAGGACTGGCGTCACCAGTATTTATACGGTGCTGAACAGTGGATGTTTGCCCTAGAGGTCTGTCGTCGAAAGAAAAAATGTCGGTATATGACGCGAGAAGGCGATGGATGTCATTGGCTTGCGCAGGGTTGAGGTCGGGTGCAATCATCTTCGAGAAACGATCTGGCCGAGAACAGGTGCTGTTCGCTACTGGAGACTGAAGTAAATCAATCTCGGTGGTGAGCGCTGCTATTTCGAATTCGTCAGCATTAGATACGCTGGCCAAGAACATGCCACGAGGAAGCACTTGAGGGCACAAGCTGAAATTGAGAAGTGGAAGCGAGGTACAATTGTCAGTAACAGTCACAAGCGTATTGGGAATGGCAATGTTGCGGCTCAAGAGGACGTCGGCGAGAGGAAGGAGGACATATTGACCATCGGGAACTTGGGGCTGTGCGGTCAAAACGACGAAGGTGGCTGCCTGAGCTGACAGCCGCACATCCTGAAGAGAGCACAGGCGCGGCGGGGCAGTGGGGGGGTCAGCGACTATCTGAGGCAACTCTAGCTGAAGAACGCCTGTAGCACAATCGATCAGAGCAGAATGATTCGACAAGAAGTCCAGGCCTAGGATAATGTCATAAGGGCAGTGGTCAATCACGGCTAAAATGACAGAAGTAGTGTGGTCCTTTATACGTAAGCGGGCAGTGCACAGACCGAGAACCATCGGCGTGCCGCCATCGGCCACACGGAGCATTTGTGCAGCCGCTGGTGTCAGAACTTTCTTTAAACGTGTGCGTAGGCTTGAACTCATGACCGAAATGCTTGCGCCGGTGTCGACAAGTGCTTGTACAGGTTCGCCGTCTACTTTAACGTCTATTACACTTCGTCTGGTGGGAACGGAAAGAGGATTTGCTGCGGAAGTCGTCAATGCAGCACCACCTCCGGGGGCTGCATTTCTCAGTTTTCCGAGACAACGCGGCCGGAAGCCACGGGGGACGAGAAGCGCCGTGGCTGCGGCGAACGGGACGATGGGCGACGTGTTTGCGGCGATCGAGACTGGTGCCCACGTGGTGAAGGCGAGCGGCTGTACCAAGTGTTCCGAGAATGGTCAATGGCATTGGGCTCTTCGGCAGGTGGAAAGGTGCGGGCGGTATCGTCGAAACGGGTCATATTGGTCGTTGCGCGATGTGCCGAGGACCATGTGTTGCGGCAGTAACGGGCAATATGTCCAACGCGGTGGCAGTTGAAACATATAGGGCGGTCATCTGCAGTTCGCCACTCAGCCGGGTTGCGAGTACGTGGAGAAGACCGTCGGTCGGAGAAGGGCATCACGAAAGGGCGTTCGCTGACTCTAGGCGCGGTGACATGGCACACGGAATGCACTCCGATGTTTTCAAGCTCCCGGCGCACGATGGCTTGAACAAGAGGAACAGTAACAGGAGTGGCATCGGTACTGCGCGAATAGAACGCCGAGGGCGCCATAGCTTCCAGTTCACGACGAACAATGCGTGTAAGGTCTCCCGGCGGCGATGCACGTTGTGGTGTTGACTGGTCCTCGCAAGTAGATGTTGCAGCGGTGTTTGGGAGTCGAGCGAATGTTTGTAGAATGCGGCGACTTTTCACTTGCTCGAACTGACGACACTCTTTGATGATCGCGTCTACGGTGGAACAGCCCTTGCACATCAGGAGATTGAACGCGTCGTCGGCAATCCCTTTCAGAACATGTCCCACCTTGTCACCTTCTGTCATGTCGCTTTCGGCCTTTCGGCAGAGGGCCAGCACGTCTTGAATGTAAGCGAGGTATGACTCCGTAGGGGATTGGGCACGGCAGGCCAATTCCTTTTTGGCGGCGATCTTCCGACTGGCGGTTTTGCCAAACACCTCCCGCATCTTTGCTTTGCATTGGTCCCAGCTTGTGAGTTCTTCTTCATTGTTCTCATACCACACCTTGGCCGTGCCTCTCAAATAGAACAGCACATTAGCCAACTGAAGTGTGGGATCCCATCTGTTCGGCACACTCACTCGTTCAAACATGGCCAGCCAATCGTCAACGTCGACGCCATCGGTTCCGCAGAATGTACCGGGATCCTTGAGAGGCGTGAAAACGTACGGTTGCGACGCCATGTTCGTCGGAGACGCTGACGTTGACGCGGAGGGCTGAGCATTGGCCATGGCTGGAAGGGCGATGCGACGTCCGCTGCGGAGCTCCGTTGCCTGATGGTTACCCAGCACCTCTCACCAATATGTTACGAGGTTGGTTGCTTCTGAGCGAGATGTATTTGCAGAGTAAAAACTACAGGCAAGAGACACAATGGCTGATTGGCCCAGTCGCGCGCCTGTCAGTCGCACCTCTTCCTTTTCTTCCTCTCCGTAGCAATATATTTAAAAGGTACCATAACAACCACACACCGTTATGAAAACCTGGGGGGGGGGGGGGAGTGATCTCAAATGAAAAGAAGAGAAATGTGAGCCCCGTAACTGTCTCTAAGGGGAGGACACCTCAACAATAGCTCACGAGGGATGGGGGTAGAAAAGGGATTTAAAGAATATGATTAAAAGGTAAAGAGAGAGGAGAGAGTGAGGCGTAGAGACAGCGGATGATGGAAGTAAGGAGAAGACAGGAAAGATGGACACGGTTGCAGGAGTCCGACACCACTGGCGAGACTTCTTGTCGGCGTCAGGAGATTGGGCAAGTCCAGTAGGCCAGAGCTACGCTGTCGTCAAAGATCGGCGTCAGGAGATGGCCTAGAGCCAGCCCAGTCGGCCAGAGCTACGCTGACGTTGGAGATCGCGAGGGCACAACCGGTCGGCATGAAATCCAACGAGTGAGTCGTTATGAAAACATAGATGAATCCACAAATAGGTGAAAACGCAAGATCCTACCGTTGGACCTAGGCGTGGGAGTAGTCATTAGACGAGGATGCCCTGAGATGCTGCCGCCCATCGGGCTCTCATGACCAGGTCTGGATGATGTCGGTAATTGACACCAGACAGTGATGCTAGCGTCAACTGTGCCCTAAATAAATGACACACTACTCACGATGCTTCTGTCAGCGTCAGCGTCCTTGGGCAGCATTAGAGCGCGGGCGCCTCTGGTCTTCCAGGAGGACAGCGTGCCACCCACCAGAAGGAACACGAGCACAGAATCCCTGCACGTGAATCGGGGGCGTATACGTGTAACACATACCTTGCTCTGTCAACTGACGCTGCAACGAATCTGCATATGCTTGCTTGCCAATGCTCCATGTCACAGTGGAATGAGCCTCACTTCACGCATGCAAGATTACTCTTCCTTCATCCTACGTTAAGCTTACGGCTTCCAACAAAGCCCCGATGAGTGACGCTACTGTTCTGTGCAGACTACGGCTGGGCGTTGTGTTTGCCCGTGCGTACGCGTACCGCACAGGGATGGCGGACACCGCCGCCTGCGTACACTGCGGAAAAGAGATGGTTCGACACGTCATGTGCGACTTCCTGGAATGTAACATACAAAGACAATATCTTTCTAATACACTCAACAAGCTAGATGTCCCGCTTCTGCGTAGAAGAAAGCATACTGTACCATCGTCTAGACTCATCATCACAGAAGGCCGTGCAAGCGTTACTGGGTTTCGTCCGAACTAGGGCCTGTCTGAATGACTCTGAGTAGATAGATTTTGTGTGTGCGTGTGTGTCGGTGTTTTGTTCGTATTTATTTTTATCTGTCTCTTTCAACCCCCTATTCCCCAACCCCAGTACAGGGTAGAATACTGGATCCTAGCATCTGGTTAACCTCTTTGCCGTCCTTTTTAACACGAAAGTGTTTCATGCCGGCGTCCACCACGCCTCCGCTGACGTATTTCCGTCACGGATATGACGCTGTAAAATATATACCAACAGATTTATCAACAAAAATGAGAAGAAAAAAAACAAGAAAGAAAAACGAGAAATTTTCAGAGCCTTCCACTATGACGTCCCTTATAACGAGCTATAGTGATTTCGGCAGGCAAACTCTAGATATAATCTTTGATGTTCGCTTTTTTGGAAGCACTACATGTGTTCGTACACGTGACTATGGCCCCTAACCGTCGTGCACTATTAATAAGAAACACTGTGAAAAATAAGCTATATCTCTTTCTTTATATGTGATTGTGTAACTTGCTCATCTTCGCATCTACTGATTTGAGATAGGATCGTGGAATCGTATACGGGCTTGAGTCTATGCAGGCCTTTTTAATGTTAAGAATAACCGTGATGGAAAGGGTTCTTGTCTAACATATTCACATTTCGTGCTAGTCCACGGGTGCGTGGTCCGGCTTTTTCAAGCCAGCAGTATTTTATCCGTTGCTCGCAGTCATCATCATCATCAGCCTGACTACGTCCGCTGCAGGACAGAGGCCTCTCCCATGTTCCGCCAGTCAACTCGGTCTTGTGCTTGCTGCTGCCAATTTATACCCGCAAACTTCTTAATCTCATCTGCCCACCTAACCTTCTATTTCCCCCTTATCCTCTTGCCTTCTCTGGGAATCCAGTTAGTTAACCTTATTGACCAGCGGTTATCCTGTCTACGCGCTACATGCCCGGCCCATGTCCATTTTCTCTTCTTTATTTCAACTATGATATCCTTAACCCCCGTTTGTTCCCTAATCCACTCTGCTCTCTTCTTGTCTCTTAAGGTTACACCTACCATTTTCCTTTTCATTGCTCGCTGCGTCGTCCTCAATTTAAGCTGAACCCTCTTTGTAAATTTCCAGGTTTCTGCTCCGTAGCTAAGTACCGGCAAGATACAGCTGTTGTATACCTTCCTCTTGAGGGATCGGGGAAATCTACCTGTCATAATTTGAGAGTGCTTGCCAAACGTGCTCCACCCCATTCCTATTCTTCTAGTTACTTCAATCTCGTGGTTCGGCTCCGCGGTTATTACCTGCCCTAAGTAGACATAGTCTTTTACAACTGGAAGTGCACTATTACCTATCTCGAAACGCTGCTCTTTTCCGAGGTTGTTGTACATTACTTTCGTTTTCTGTATCGTTTTCTGTAGATTAATTTTAAGACCCACATTTATGCTCTTCTTGTCTAACTCCGTAATCATGAGTTGCAATTCGTCCCCTGAGTTACTTAGCAGTGCAATGTCATCGGCGAAACGCAGATTACTAAGGTACTCTCCATTAACTCTTATCCGTAACCGTTCCCATTCTAAGCTTCTGAAAACCTCCTGTAAGCACGCGGTAAATAGCATTGGGGAGATTGTGTCCCCCTGTCTTACACCCTTCTTGATTGGTATTCTGTTGCTTTCCTTATGAAGCACTATGGTAGCAGTTTATCCCCTGTAGATTTCTTCCAGGATGTTTATATATACTTCATCGACGCCCTGATTCCACAGTGTCTGCATGACGGCTGATATTTCTACTGAATCAAACGCCTTCTCCTAATTTATGAAGGCTATGAAGGCTATAGTGGTTGGTTATATTATAAGCATTTCTCTATTACCTGATTGATAGTATGAATTTGGTCGATTGTTGAGTAGCCAGCAGTGTTCGAAATCCTGCTTGTTCCTTTGGTTGATTGAATTCTAATGTTTTCTTTACTCTGTTAGCAATTACCTTTGTAAATAGCTTGTATACTACAGAGAGCAAGCTGATCGGCCTGTAATTCTTCAAGTCCTTGTCATCTTCTTTCTTATGTATTAAGATGATGTTAGCGTTCTTCCAAGACTCTGGCACTCTTCTCTTCAGGAGACATATCGTAAACAGGGTGGCTAGTTTTTCTAACACAATCTGTTCTCCATCTTTCAGCAGAGCTGATGTTACCTGGTCCTCACCCGCAGCTTTGCCTCTTTGCATGTTCTCCAAAGCTTTTCTGACTTCTATCATTACTGGTGGGATGTCATCTGGGTTACTGCTAGTTCTTATAGTATTAAGGTCGTGGTTGTCTCGGCTACTGTACAGATCTCTGTAAAACTCCTCCGCTATTTTAACTATCCTATCCATATTGGTAGTTATTTTGCCTTCTTTGTCCCTTAGTGCATACATCCGACTTTAGCCTATCCCAAGTTTCCTCTTCACTGCTTTGACGCTTCCTCCGTTTTTCAGAGCGTGTTCAATTCTCTCCAAGTTATACCTTCTTACTGCGCATACCTTACGCCTATTAATCAACTTCGAAAGCTCTGCCAGTTCTATTTTGTGTTTTGTACTTGAGACTTTCATGATTTGACGCTTCTTAATGAGATTCTTCGTTCCTGGGAAAGCTTGCCAGTGTCCTGTCTAACTTGCTCGCAGTATATAGCTTTTTATCGTTGCTGCTATTCATAGAGCGTACTCTGTAACAATGTAAGGTGATCACATCCTCTCTCTATATTAACAGTGGAGCTGTTTAAGCAAGCCGTAAAAACTTCGGTGTTCGCAGAAAACCGTCGAGGAGCGCCTCTCGGCACGCACTCTAGCTCTTCGTCGTCAGCTCCATCTGCTGCTTTGCTCCCACAACACGCGCGCTGATTTTTCGGTGAGTAATGCAGTAACTCTGATAGGTGAGAACAGAGCGCTAGAATGAAATAGAAAATGGGAGAGAGAGAAGTAAAGTTAGAGAAAGGGACAAGTTCTAGAGGGAGAGTGTGGAATTATTCTCGAGGTGATATTAGAACCCACGCGCTCGCTACCCGAAGGTGACGTCTGCTACGCTCTTCTAGCGTACCTGGAAAGCCGTCACCTTCGGCGACGGCTATATATCCAGGTACGCTAGAAGAGCGTAGCATTGGTGTATATAGCATAACATAGCATAGCATAGCATAGCATAGCATAGCATAGCATAGCATAGAAAGGGAATGGGATAGAAAAGGGAGGGCGAGGACAGATGTGAAAAAGAGAAAGGAAAAATTAAATCATAGTATTGAATGACGGAGAACGATAGGCAGAAAGAAAGGAAAGGCTGCTTAAAGAAATAATCAAAGAAAGAGAGATAAAGAAATAAAGGGCTAGAAAAAGAAACAGGATGTAAGACACAGACAGAGAGAGAGAGAGTAAGAGAGAAAGGTATGATAGAAAGATAAACGCAAAAAGACCGAGAAATCGAAATAAACTGAGAGAGAAGGAAAGAATGAAATAAGCAGAGGCAAAAAGACACACACTAGAAACACGAGGAGAATATAAAAAGAAGAATACACGTGGTTCAGTAAAACCTGCCGCTAGGCGAGTTCGTATTTCAAGGTAAACTGGTGCGCGCAAATAAACACATATGGCATAAAAAAGACTGGACAGGTTCAAGCCTTTTTTGTGTCCTTGTTTTTATTTGTGTACACCAGTTTACCTTGAAAAAGGAACATTTGTAAAACCAAACTATACAGCAACAGCTGCAGGACTGTTGGTGCCCATCAGCGTCGCTGTAACGCTGTAAAAAACAGCAGCTGTGCTGTTTTTTATTTTCATGTTGCCCACTGCGTGCTAGAGCGTGTACTCAGTAAAGTTATTTCAGCCAATCAATAAATCAATCAACATCAACAACAAAAAGCGATGAGTGAAATGTCGCGTAGATGGCGTAACGAATTTCAGCCAGTGCCGTGTGGGTTGGTTTCGTTAACTGAGAGACACGAATAGGAAGGATTAGAATGCACTTATTAAAAGATAAGCAGGGCGATGTGAAAGGCATAGTGATTGCATTAGAAGACCTCTTCTCAGAAATGTATAGTTCAGATAAATCATCCGTCTCAAATGTAATCAAAGTAGACCAAAACATCGAGGCTGGGCTTCAAATGGGCAGGTTCGAAATAAGAGCCGGAACCCCAGCTAATGGTGGCCAATAAGAACATAAACGTTTTATTTTATTTTATTTTATTTTATATATATGAGTATACTGAAAGCCTCGCTTAGGGTTTTAGCAAAGTGTACATACAGTGCAATTTACAAATGAACAAACAATTGAGAATGAAACAGGAAATGTACACTTTCTAATAACGAAAACGAAGGTCCACAATAGAGTGGCACCAGGCACGTGTTATCAAAGCGATGAAACAAAGAAATATTTAATCATTTATTATTTATTTTATTCTGAACCAGCCTACTTTTGATTCTTTACGGTATGTGCTACGGTTGCGAAGGACATTTCTAAGTTTTTTTTTTTTCATCGAATCATCCATTTGCTATGGCACACGAATAATTTTTATCAGGAACGATTCGGTATACAGTGGACCCTACAGGAAATCTGCTGAGGGAATTTACAATTAGCTACAACAGCCAATAACTACAACACACTTTGAAACTTGCGTTCCTTCTCTAGTGAACTTCAGCGGAATATTCGTAGAAATAGGATCATTTCCCTTCCTTCTCGCTTCTAACTATAAACAGATTTTCGCGTGCCAAGCGAAAGTGCAGTATTGAACAGAGGAGTGCGGTATGATTTCGTGTGCCGTTTCGTAGCGTTTTAAGCTGAATGAGCCCGAAGTCGATTACCCCGTTACCTTTATATTGACGGCATTCCTGTGTTTTGCGCGCACTTATACGTGAACTATATTGAATTAGGCGTAAAAGTTACGTCTTCTATTATTCCCAAGGCCAGTGGCGACTTACACACAGCAGCTACGGATGGCCAGCCTCTTGAAGCGTACAGCGTGGAACGTCGCCGTAAAATTCTCGGCAACCATGGCAGTTGGCGTATGCCATTTCAATGCTCCGGTGTCGCGTCAAGCTCGCGAATTCGGACAAGGTCTCCGGGCAACTGGGCAAACATTCGCCGCCGCCAACACCGCTCATTCATCTTCACACCGTGTTAAAGTCTGCGCTTGGGTAATGATATATGCATATACGGCGAATGAATGTGGGATAAATCATGACACCGAGAGGGCTATAAGGACGTCTCAGCTTTCTACACAGGTGGATTAACACATAAGCGGAAGGAATGGGCTTGTTAGCCAGCTCTCAGACCGGCTGGCTACCCTGTGCAGTGGAAAGGGGAATAAAAATGATGGAATAGAGATGTTAAAAATGGAAAGAGTAAAAAAAAAGAAGGAAAAGGGGGAAAATAAAGATGAATCACGAACGGAGGAACATATGGGAAACCGGCGCTGCCCAAATGGTGCGGCTATCCTTCCTCTATTAAAATCCTTCATTAGGGAGCCTTCACACAGCCTCCCTATCCTCCATGTGCGCCTAAAATTTGCACGATGCGCCGCCCTGGCGAGCTGGCTGAGAACCAACTAGTAGGACAAAGCCGCCGCGAGGTGCACCACGGGTACGTTTTACCTCGTACTCGTTGCGTGCGTGGAAATGCATGGTTATCGCCATGCTGCACTACCGGCGTCATGTTGCAGGTACTTTAAGACGAGCAAAACCAGCGAATGATTGGACACCTCGCTGAAAACTGCGACGCAGCGGGCGAGCAGCGATGCCAGCAATTGGTCTCCGCTTCAGCGATGTGGTGTGCGCGGCCGGATACTTTCGCGAGACTGTCTTGTCGAAAGGACTAAAGCCCTAGAAAGGACGGACGCTGTCCGATGTGAAGTATGTACGCCTATGACGCGGAAGAGACGGTGTGACCTTTCGACTTAGTGCTAAGCATTGTTCTAATTCACCTCCTGATACTTTTCTCGAGGTGATATTAGAAAAAAGCGTATGCGCCTGCGCATGCCAAAAGCCTATGTCCATGCCAATAAGCTTATGCGCGTGCGCAAGCCAAAAAGCCGCCTGCACATGCCAAAAAGCCCATGCGCATGCATGCATGCCTCCGGAATTCTGCTAGTGCGCGTCTGTGGTGCAGTGTACATTACCCCGGTGTGCACTGGTGTAGCACGCACTGCTGTACTTACTCTATTTCTAATGACGTCTTTTTTTTTTTGTACAATCTGTTTCTTCGGTCTGCACGAATATCTTATTCGTTCGTATTCTTACCGATCAAACAGGCACAGGTGAAAGGTTTTCCTGCATGATTCTTTTACGTTACAATAATACCCTGAGACGAGCGATACGTGCGTGCACGCCAAATCCTGTTAAGATGTCGAAATTGGGACTTTCTTGTACCACTCGTGATATCTTCTCAGGTCGCCTGCAGTGATTTATTCATGTTTTCGGGTGGTAAGTTATGAGCGAAAAAATGTTTAATTTCTGTTTAAAGCACAGCAGTAATCTAAGGTACACGAGCGCTACTGTGTTCTTTTTTTTTCTCATTTGATATGCCCTAATCAGTTTCCACTCGCTTTTCGAGGCTGGGTACTATTAAAAGCGGGCGAGCATTGACATACTCTCAGCAGGCAAATCTTCCCGATGTGATGGGCGTCTCACGGCATGGAGGGTATATGGCATCAACGTTTATGGCATGCAGAACCACTTGGTTAGGATTGATTGATTGATATGTGGGGTTTAACGTCCCAAAACCACTATATGATTATGAGAGACGCCGTAGTGGAGGGCTCCGGAAATTTCGACCACCTGGGGTTCTTTAACGTGCACCCAAATCTGAGCACACGGGCCTACACCATTTCCGCCTCCATCGGAAATGCAGCCGCCGCAGCCGGGATTCGAACCCGCGACCTGTGGGTCAGCAGCCGAGTACCTTAGCACTTGGTTAGGATATGCACGGGCTTGTGGTAGTGTACTGCCCGCGGCTTACACAAGCCAGTGTGTGGGAGGGGGAATACAATCTTGACAGATGGAAGTGTTTCGCTATCTTATTGAACATGAGCAAGGGCTCACTGCGCGGTATACAGGAGGACTGCAAAAGCGGCGTATTCCTCGGGTGGCCTATGCGCGCACTCAAAATTGGTGGATATATAGCAAAATCGTGGCTCACGCAAAGAACTGTGGGCTATACGGCGCCAGTGTGCATCGACTTCCGATTCTAGATGCCGTTCTTGTGCCGTTGCTTTTTGCGTTCCACCCAGCACTCGCGGTGCCCTTTTTTCACAAAGTAGTTCACAATATTTTGGAGAGCTACGTAGAGGGCTTCGCGGCAAGCCTTAGCGGTGGTATAGTGCGTACCATCCAGCTATGTGCCCGCTATGTCTCTGGGCACATGCGCGTGCGCATGCTTCAAAGCCACGGTGTAAAAATATACGGGTGCTGACGCCCTCCTCGCAACGCGTGAAAAAGTGCAATCCCAGCGCGTCCAGATAATTTTCGGGCCGTTATCAGTTATCTAGGAGCTTCAGCGGTGCCTTCAGCATGCAACATTTGAGCCTGAGAGGAGACGCTTGAGCACAATCTATGTCACTGCCCAGCATACCAGTTTGAACGACGTATTATGGAAGCCAAGCTCCGTCAGCTGGATTGATGACCGCTTTCAGAAAAGAAGATCGTGGGACCTTGGCCGACGGTTTCGCATACGCGCAACGAAAGCTCTCTGGTGCTTCTTAAGGAACACCGGAGTTCACGAGCGCTGGTGAAAGAACAGCGTGAGACTGCGCTGTGTAATTTCGAGCTGACTGTTCATCCATCTCTTTCTTACTCCTTTTAGATGCGGAAGCATCTTATACTCGCGCCTTGTAGTGCGCCGTCCGCACCGCTTCTCGAACATTCGACAGCTGACGCGCGCGCATGCGCCGTCGTGCCGTCGCCCACTCTTCCACCATCTGTGCATCCCTTCCTCCTCTACACACCGCGCGCGCTTCACTCCTCCACCATCTGTGCACCCTTCCTCCTCTACACACCGCGTTCGACATCTACAATTCTCCTGATTCTCCAGTGGACGCGCATGTGGCGTCGCGCTTCGAGAACATTCAACAGCTGACAGTGCATGCGCCGTCGCGCTGTATATATACTCAAGGTCGGCGCTCGCTCGCTCAGTTGCCGCTCGTCGGTTGGTTTGTACGGCGCGTCGACGTCCAAGGTCGCGTGAAATGAATTCCAACGAATCCACAAACACAATGATCGACGTCCCTACGACCAGCGCCGCCCTTTCGCATACGTGTGTACGTGTTCACTCATTTAACACCCCCTCCTACAACCTCGTTAACCAATTTAGCCATCGACCCAAGTAAGTCGCAATTTAACACCCCATTTCACAACCACGTTAACCAATTTAGCCATCGACCCAAGTAAGTCGCACTTTAACACCCCGTTAACCAATTATATGCTCCGCATCCTCCTCAGTGTTCCCCCGAGGGAAGCTGCGGGCAATTTTTCTAACTCTTTCCTTTTTATTAGTCCGACTTTACCCCACCCCAAGTGTAGGGTAGCCAACCGAGCCAGGCTCGGTTAACATCCCTGCCTTTCCTCTCCATTTCTCTCTCTCTTTTTCTCTCAGCGGTGGCTTCTTAGATGGCGCTACGACGAGCGGGGTCAGCCGTCTCGGCGGCACGCTCGGCAGTATACACGCCTGCGGTCCATTTTTTTTTTTTTTTTGTTGGTACGTGTGACCACTCTGTTTTGAGGCGAGGTTTCTTTTTTGTTCGTATGTGTTGAATGTTATTCCATCGATGAAGATGACATCAAACTGCTGAGGGGTTCCTGCAATGGGTAGAAGGTGTTGTGTACTGAACTGCCGTTCTCGGACTTGTGAGGAGCACGTGCCTCTCTTCAGAGTGCCACCTAAAAGTGATTCTTGGCATAAATATGTGAATTCGCATACACATGTAGCCATGATGATATGTGGAGTTTAACGTCCCAAAACCACCATATGATAATGAGAAACGCCGCAATGGAGGACTCCGGAAATTTCGACCACCTAGGGTTCTTTAACATGCAGCCAAATCTCAGCACACGGGCCTCAGCATTTTCGCCTCCATCGAAAATGCAGCCGCCGCATCCAGGATTCGATCCCACGACCTGCGGGTCAGCGGCCGAGTACCTTATAGCCACAAGACCACTGCGGCGGGGCCACATGTAGCCATGAACAACGGCACTGCTTTAGTGTGCTGTTTATGAAATACTTGCGTGGTTCAAATATTTATATATTTCGCGGAACAGCTTCATTGCTCCTGTGTGCCTGATAACTGTGCGTTTCAAATATTTATATCGCGTTCACATGGAACAAGTGCAACTATGGTTCAACGGTTCCCTGTGTAAATGAAAGCAGCGATACGCATGAAATGCGTTTCTGGTGTACTAACTCTTTTGATTGAGGGGTCATAAAGTGGGGGTTTACGCGCCAAAAACCACAATCTGATTACGAGGGACGCCCTAGTCGAGAGATCCTGAATAATTTTGACCATCCGAGGCTGTTCAACATGCACCTACATCTAAGAACGGTGGAGTTTGATGGGGAAATAATTTGATGGGGGACTAACACGCTGACTAACGGTGTTTTTTAAATTGCTTTTCTCTACATCGAAGAATGCTTTGAACAGACAAAAATACAAGTGCAGGCGAGCGGAACTTGGCTTTGAGCACTCTCTGATCGATCCGTGTTGACGATGTTCACAGCCTACACAAGACATGAACAAATGTCCTTCGCGCTTTGAGAGTTATATAGCAAAGAAACCTTCGTGCTCATCATATGTCCTCAAGTTACTCACGGCACTAGGAACGATCACGACCTATTGTGCTCCTGACCTGCCCAGGTAGCGGGGTTCTTATGGGAGTGCGTGTGCTCACTCTCGTTCAACCGCTCGCCATTGGTGGCGTTACCTATAATCTGCTCGTCTGCTACACTACGGCGGTTCGGACGGTGCTTAAATAAGAATGCCTGGATTTTGTGATGAACTGCCGGTATATATGCGACTATTTTTTCACTTAGATGGCTGGCGAAGTAAGCTATTCAGTGTGGTCAAGTATTTATTGCACACTGGTTGGCAAAAATGGGAACCCGTAGACTTACATAGTGTAGGACAGCCTATGTAGTGTCGCGTCCATTTAATTGTGAACAATTTCGAATAACTCTTAATATATTTATTTTCAACTTAATTTTTACTTGTGCATAATTGTTACACAATATGAGCATTTTGTTGGCCGAGATATGACCACAAACGCAGAAAGTGACGTCAGTGAGCAGGTGCTGACTGACGCTACGCCGCTCGTAGGTTATGGCCCTAGCAGCAGAAAGTAGAAACTAGACATGGGTGCTGGAGATGGGCTATCTGTGCAGGTCAGGAGTAGAGTAGGTCGTGGGTACGATAACGTTGGGCAGGCAGAGGAATTTCAATGCGCCAGCGCTGCTTCGTTGGGCACGTTGGCCGTGGCGCCATCTGACGGCTAACAGCAGAGTGCGCCCGTGAGACCGAACATTATCTGGTCGCTCAGGCGCGCTCAGTGCCAACACCTGATTTTTCTTACACCGCGCTTTTTATTGAGGCTATAGGGAGAAAAATATAAATAGAAAGCAAAAAGTGGTTCTAAATATTTCGTACTTCACGCAGTCAGTTGGTCAGGGATGTGACGCTGTGGTTTGAAGCGCCACGCTATTCCCCGCGCATCATAGGTATGCTAGCTCCCAAGGCGTATGAATTTTCGCGTCCTATACATAATGAACGAGTCACGTCTCGTCGTGTGGTGGTAGCGGATGAGTAGGAGTCTTGTGCGGTGACGCAGGCATGTTCAGCGACCGCTCGCGCGAGAAGTCCATCAGGCTCGGCTTCATCGGAGTGGGCGACTCGCAAGCACCGCTCGCTGAGCGGATCACGTTAGGCGTCATCTGTCCCGAGGCGCCTTCGCCGGAGGGCGTCAGTGCTGCGCCCACAGGTTCGGCGGCCTCAATCAAGGATGAATGCTCCCGGGAGAAGACGTCCGTGTTTGGATGCGGTGGCGTCGGCGGTTGCACGTCCCTGCCATCCATCTCCGGCAACTTGGAGAGGAACGTGTCGTCGTCGCCAGTGACGGCTGTTTCAGCAGTCGCTGCAACGACGTTGGGTGCCTGACCGCTGGTCCATCCCGCCGGGGGCGATGTCAGAGCATCTGACCTGGCGTCCCCGCTTGTGGCGGACTTGCGCGATGACCTGGACTTGGTTGAGAGACGACGGCTGCTAGAGTGCGACTTCGGAACGAGCAGGCCCCCATGCGAGTGCTCTTCTGTGGATGACAACCCGTTGCTTATGACGCCATCAGCCCCAGTGGTATGCCTGCATGCAGGGCGTGCGTTTATTGGACGTGGTTAGTGCGTAGCAGTCCTTCAAAAGTGTCGAAATATGGGCAAGCTCGCATGCGTTCTTCTTAATGAAAGTACAGCACAAAAGTAAAACGCACATAAAAGTCAGAGAAGTGGACGGGATAATATGTTTGCATATTCCGATTCCCCGCCAGTCGTCGTTTTCGTGGTGCATGAAAACATATTCCAAAAAGCGGATGAAATCATAACTGTAGATAATTTACTCCTGGAATTTTCGCTCCTATATAAAAGCAGAGGGAGGGCTTACACCGACTTAACATAATTACTCTAAAAAAATTGATTGATTTGTGGGGTTTAACGTCCCAAAACCACCATTTGATTATGAGAGACGCCGTAGTGGAGGGCTCCGGAAATTTTGACCACCTGGGGTTCTTTAACGTGCACCCAAATCTGAGTACACGGGCCTACAACATTTCCGCCTCCATCGGAAATGCAGCCGCCGCAGCCGGGAATCGAACCCGCGACCTGCGGGTCAGCAGCCGAGTACCTTAGCCACTAGACCACCGCGGCGGGGCACTCTAAAAAAAAAAAATGACATGGACGTCTCACCATCTATGATGGTGGAATCCTCAGTAAACACTGGCAACATATCAGTGCAGATCAACGTCCGCTAGTCACATACGCACTTGTGTACACATACCGTAAGGAATTTCTCAAACATAAACTAGTACGTGCAAGGTTCTCCAGGTGTGTTTCTTGCGCTCGCCTGGAAGTCCGAAGAGCCTTTAAGGAACTTTCTCTAAAATCTCTAGTTCCAACGCCGTGAGAACAGAACTCACTTTCTTATTCTTCACCTCAAAATATAGAGCGTGAGAAGCGCAACGAAAACAAACCACAGCGCAGAGGCGTATCTATGGCGAATGTGCGTACATATCGCTTGTAGAGTCTGTGTAACGTAGGAAGACGTAAACACGAATTGGTTTCAAATAGTGTGATTTTATATCTGTGTGCCCTAAGTGCCCCTAATCTTATTGGTCCTCACTGCAGTGTAACAGACTAGTTTGACAACAGGTATTCGAAGAGAAACCAGGACTGGTTTGCTAGCTTTTCTTTAAAAAAAAAACATTAATTGAAGCGGCTGCTTTGTGACGAATTGTCATTAGCGGAAGCTTATGAGAAGCTTAGGGGCATTAGTTTCAATAGATGACAGACAGACAAGGAACATTTTTTTTTTTTTTTAGGGGTGAATTTTCTAAAGCTGTGGGTCTGTCCATGCATGTCTTTTTGTGACCGGTTCGTAACCACCTAGTTGCATGACTCACTCAGCAGGTGGCGCTAGTGTGTGTGAAAGACAGCCCAAGGTGCCAGGCTAGAAGGGGACGAAGCTATTGAATATATAAGAGCAAGGGTGACAGAAAAATTTCAACAAAGAAGTACTTTATGCACCACAATAGACAAGGACGAATCAAGTGGTGCAATGGCTCCATTTTCACAACGAGAGTGGGAAAGGGCTGAGAAAAGGGTTCCTACTAGTACATCAGGCAGAAGTACATAAGAAAAAAAAAAGATAGAAAGGCAGCTGCGAAATTTCGGAACCATCTAAACTCCCTAAGAAATGAGACGAGCCTAGAGCAGAGTTTTATAACTACAGCCCAAGGTGCCAGGCTAGAAGAAGACGAAGCTATTGAATATATAAGAGCAAGGGTGACAGAAAAATTTAAACAAAGAAGCACTTTATGCACCACAATAGACAAGGACGAATCAAGTGGTGCAATGGCTCCATTTTCACAACGAGAGTGGGAAAGGGCTGAGAAAAGGGTCCCTACTAGTACATCAACAGGCCCAGATGGCATTCCAATTAGGCTGATAAAAACATTAGGTCCGAAGTCTAAGCAGGCTTTGAGAGAGGCAGTGAGCAAAATAATAATCGATGGTGAAGTTCCCGATGGATGGAAACTTAGCAGGATGAGCATGATCTATAAAGGAAAGGGGGACAAAGCTGACATAAACAACTAACGTCCTATAACGGTGACATCAGTGGGCTACAAGCTGGCGATGCAGATTATAAAGGAAAGACTGCAGGCATGGATAGAGGATGAGGGGGTGCTGGGGGAACTGCAGAATGGGTTTCGGAAACACAGGAGGTTGGAAGACAATCTGTTCTCACTGACGCAGTGCATCGAAATAGCAGAAAAGGAACACAGGCCCCTGTGGCTAGCATTCTTCGATATCAAGGGAGCGTACAATAGCGTGGTTCAAGAGGAATTGTGGGGAATACTGGACACACTAGGCGTGGAACATGTAGTCACTAATCTTTTAAAGGGTATCTATAAAAATAACAAGGTAGTTATAAAGTGGGAAAAACAGGTATCCAAGCCTGCAGAGGTAAAACGGGGGCTTAGGCAGGGGTGCCCCCTGTCACCCTTATTATTCATGATGTACCTACAAGGATTAGAGGCAAAATTAGAGGGAAGTGGACTGGGCTTCAACCTCTCTTTAGTCAAACAAGGAAAACCTATTGATCAGGCACTACCAGCATTAATGTACGCAGATGATATAGTGCTGATGGCCAACAACAAGGAACATTTGCAGAGATTGATGGACATCTGCGGTAATGAGGGAGATAGGTTAGATTTTAGATTCAGTAAGGAAAAATCAGCAGTCATGATTTTCAATGACAACGAAGGTAGTGAGCTTAGGATACAGGACGTCACGCTAGAGATAACAGATAAATACAAATATCTGGGCGTACGGATAAGCAATGGGACCGAGTACCTGAGGGAACACGAAATATACGTGACGACTAAAGGTAACAGGAATGCAGCAGTGATGAAAAATAGGGCACTGTGGAATTACAACAGGTATGATGTTGTGAGAGGAATATGGAAAGGGGTCATGGTTCCTGGGCTGACGTTCGGCAATGCGGTCTTGTGCATGAGATCAAAAGTTCAAGCAAGATTAGAAATTAAGCAACGTGGAATAGGTGGGATTGCTTTAGGAGCTCACGGGAATACACCAAATCAGGGAGTACAAGGTGATATGGGATGGACATCATTTGAAGGCAGGGAAACTAGCAGCAAGATAAAATTTGAGAAGCGATTGAGAGTAATGAAGGAGGAGCGTTGGGCTAGGAAGGTCTTCAGCTACTTGTACATGAAGAATGTCGATACAAAATGGAAGAAGCGAACCAGGAAGTTGACTGGTAAATACTTAGAAAACAGCAGGTGGCCAAACCAAAAAGAACTATCGGTTAAGAAGAAAGTGAAGGAAACGGAGACTGACATGTGGAAAATGGGCATGATTAAGAAGTCCGCACTAGAGATCTATCGAACTTTTAAGCAGGAAATTGCCAAGGAAAGGATCTATGATAATACTCGGGGTAGTTCTCTACTGTTTGAGGCTAGGACGGGAGTACTGCGAACCAAGACATATCGGGCCGAATACGAAGGGGTAGACACAGTATGCAGTGCGTGTGGAGAGGAAGAAGAAACTGCCGAACACTTGATAATGTTCTGTAAAGGGCTTCACCCTATAGTTCAGGATGATGGCGCAGAGTTTTTCAAAACACAGGGGTTTAGGGACCGGGAGGGCAAAATAGACTTTAAGCAAGTAGACTTAACTAGAAGGAGGTTATCTGATTGGTGGCTAAAGTCAAGGCACGAGTGAAAATTAAACTCTTCACTGCAAAGTACGAATCCTCAAACTCACTTTTTAAGGAAAAAATAAATAAATATAGTTTTGAGATCATTAAGTATTACGGCTTGGTGGTGCTACCCACCGCCCGATCTAAAGAGTACAGCCATATCCATCCATCCATCCATCCATACAGACAGACAGATGGAAGGACCTCATGGCCAATGACTGCATCGTGTAGCACATGCTTCCCAAATACGCACTCAGATGCATCCATATGCAAGCTACCACGATCCGAGGGACGTGTTGCAAACTTCCCACTGCAGCCAGTAAAAGAACCTCTCTCGCTTCATTTCACGAACCATAAAGCCGTAGTAATGAAGAAACCTCGCAATCCGAAAAATTTAACGAATAACTTAAAAGAACAAACGGAGAAACGAAACAACAAACGAACAAGAACAAAATAAAAGTTGGTTTGTATAATATACGCATAGTCTTACGTCTTTCTAACGATGTAATGGGCTACCTTTTCACGGGAGAGTTACGGTTTATTGAAAATCTCCCCTTCTCGAGCTTCGCCCACTTATCATCATTAATTCCTTGGATATGGCGGGATTTCTTTCGATGGCAGTATTACAGCAATTCTACTGAGATTTGCTGAACATGAAAGGAAGAAGTTAAATATCAGCTCACTCAATAAGTTTCCTGCTATGTTTGCAATGACTTTAATTAATATTCGGGAACCTCGAAAAAGGAAGTTTATAAATATAAATACATAACGATCGGTGGTTTGATAGATGTTAATTTAACAGGTAAACTACAGCTAAATACATCTCTATTGGACAATATAATGGTAGTGCATATTCTCACGACATAACTTCACGTAAGCTGCAAATTTGTATGCAATTCCGAGCTGAAGTTTTCTCATCGATCGATCAATCAATCAATTTAATCCATTTCAATATCAATTACATTAGGTGTGCACGGACAAAAACACTGGTAAGTAAGATTGAGGATAAATACAATGCTTCAACTGAATAAACTGCAGTCTGTAAAGTCAGCAGTTTTATTTGATTGGTGTATAGATATTATTGTAGAAACTCGCAAGTTCCTGCATGCATTGTCACAAGATGACTCAAAGGC
Source organism: Rhipicephalus microplus (assembly GCF_043290135.1). Lineage (NCBI taxonomy): Eukaryota > Metazoa > Arthropoda > Arachnida > Ixodida > Ixodidae > Rhipicephalus > Rhipicephalus microplus. Next base: position 6,022,464 of record NC_134709.1, on the reverse strand, counting down.
CAAATCCATTCAATGTGGTCATCAGCATCATTGTTTTGGATGATGATTAAAAATATTGTGACAGCACAGAATGCCTTTCACCTCCGAGGAACAATCATGTTGTTCAGAGGAATAACAACGAGATGATCATGGTCACCACCATTTTCGTTGACGCGGTGAAGATCATGATGAAGATTATGACGGATACAATGATGATTATTTTTGCTACCATTCGACTCGACGACGCTGACTGTCACTTTTCCCGTTTGATGAAGCACATGCGGCTGTCACATTTGACTGACAACTGTGCGAAAATAGAAGGATATGGTAGTGACAAGCACATTCGCTGTGTTAGTGATTGTAGTCGGGTGTACTAAAATATGTGTATTAATTTATTGATGATATAACGCACCTGGAATCCTTTCCATGTCGTGACTTGCGCTTTCGTTTCGTAGTCATCGTGTCGGCGTCGCAGCCAGCTTCCGGGATCGCGGTAGTCTCGCTGCCGATTCCGTCACTGACGCCGCCATCGCGGTGCTGCTTGTTGAACTTCTTGTGATGTCGCTGCTCCCTGGCGGTAGTCCGCTCCACTGACGTGCCGACGCTAGTCTCCTCCCGCGTCGCCTGGCCCTCGCACGTCCCCTTGACGCCGTCCGCTCCAGGTTGCTCTTCGACGAACGATGTCTTTACTGTACATACATCTTTTGCAACAGGACGTAAGGCTGAATGACTTATTTGCATGGGCAATTGGTAGAGATTGCACGACCGATAGCTACTTGCAACGGAGCAGTGAATCAGGGTGACCGATCTTTACACAAAACCGTTTAGCATGCCCAGGACTTCGGGCATCTGTTAGGTGCTAGGTGCAGTCTCTCTCGGCAGCAACACTGGCGTACTACCATAACTGAATGGAAAACAGGAGGAAAAGACATTTGACGAGAAACGGAAGTTATCAGAAGCAATTCTCAGTTATGTACAGTCGACACACACTGGAGCACTCTGGTGAAATTTCAGCGTCATACTTCAAACCATGCGGCTTAACTAATGACAACTTAACAGCGCCTATCGGAAACATAGGGGCCCTATTGTAATAATCCCTCTGGGAAGGCACGCGGTTACGCTGTAATTTTACCACAATGTTCTAGCGTTCTTTGCAGCATATAAGCAAGAGTTGTTTTTGGTAATCAGCTTTTTTTCGTCAGACAAGATTTTATTCTCGCACATTTCCCATTCAATTAGGTCAGGCCTTCCCCGTCACCGACGAAAGACGGCGCTACGTGCACATTTTCTCGAATCTTGGTCACGGTCTCCCAGCTTGTGCAGGGTTTCCTCATTAGGTGGATGGGGTGAGAGGAGCGAAGTGTTATTTCTGACACCCCCCCCCCCCAAGTACAAACATCACGGTGAATGAAAAAAAAAAGGAAAAAGAAAGCCATGATGTACTTCTCACCCTGACTTACCTTTGTGTGGATGGTTTCAAGGCTGCGAAGGCAGGAAACAAAAATTCCTTGTCTCTATGCGTTCCAAACCCAGCCATCTGCATTATTCTTTACATGTTACAATAAGTCTCATAGTGTAGCAGACCATCTCTTGTTTGTTTTTGTTTTCCTCCGCCTCCTGCCGCGGTTGCATTTGTATGTTGCTCTACTAATTGACAGTTCACAACATTCACGCGTCGTGGCACTGCTCGAAAGAAGCAAAGAACGCAAACAGCCATACATACAAAAATGGCTACAGTTGGAACATACTCATGACGGTCAGCGCTAACAGGACACGAAACTGTTATTTCTTGTGTTTTGTGTCGTGTTTGCAGAAACCATCGTGAGTCAGGACAAGCGCTGACAGAAAGACGAAAATCATAGCTTGTCTGTTTTGTCTATACGTGTTGCTTGTTTCTTCATAGCAACAACAATAATACCACATTGTCAAAATATTGCATACCTCTTTGGTAAAGAGCAGTTAATGATGGTTTACCTGCGCCAGTGGATGCAACGTATGTGTCCTCCGCCAGGCTATTCGTTTTTGAGGGCTGCTTTGAAGCGCCCTCATCCCCTGCGTTGGCGATGACCAACCCTGAAGAAGCCTTCGGCTTGTTTTGGGCATTAGTGCCGTCTTCCTGGCGTACAGGTCCACAGTCCCGGGACTTCGCCGTGTCCGTCACTAGTTCGCCTTGCTTGGGGGCAATCACAGCGGCCGCCTTACCGTGGTTTATTTCTGGACGATTGTCGTCACTTGACGGAAGAGACGTCATACGCTGAGGTTTTGCTTCGGGGCGCGCTTCTGACCTGAGCGCCGGTGAGACTGCGTGCCCTGTGGAAGCGGACTTCGTGCCGCCGGCACGCTGCATCGACGTCTTGCTGGCGCGCCTCTGCGAAGGGGCGACGTCACTCAGGGCGTCCTCGCCCCGAGGCGGCTTCGCGAGCGGAGCGATACTGTACTTGCGTACCAGAAGCCACAGGATTACGAACAGCATGATCGCTCCCATCATAATGGCGGACAGAAGAACCAAGTCCATGACCGGGTCGGGTCGCATGGTGGGAGGGACCCGAACGGCTGTCGACTTGAGTGAACGAGGATGGAAGCAAGGGAAAGGTACGAGGAATGTCGTATCGCTTAGAGCGCATCTGCCGCGGCGAAGATAAGCCCAGCTCACTTTAAGTGCGTTCGGTGAGGCAGTAATCAGAATGAGATACTGAAACCCACTGCATGGGTATGCGCTTATTGCCGCGAAATGGAAAGTGGTGCTACCTTTTGCAGGCCATATATGGAGCACGTCCAGGTCGTATTTTTCTAATAATACACTAGAGAAAGCTCTGGCGCTCGTATCGATGAGAAATGCAACTCAATGTGCTTCAGCCAGCATGGGAACGATCCTTAGCACATGTCAAGTCAAGTTCCTTGAAAATGTGGCGCACACCCACGCTGGGGTTTTCATGAAATGCTTAGATGTGTTTGTAAAAGTTTCATTGTTTCGGCTACGTCTGGCTCCATGTGGCTAGCAGCCGCCTTGTCGCGAGACAATGTTCAGGAAACGTTCAGTATATGGTTCCATTTCACCGCCAGCAGTTTTACTCTTTAGGCTCACGATTTATAACTGGTCTAGAAGTTCACAAGAATCTAATTTATATCTCAAACAAATGCAAAACACAGCAACAACCAAAGCCACAGGTGCATTTGTAGCCATAAGCATTAAGGTTGGGCAAACCTGTGCACACCCGCTATTACAAAGATGGATACTGAACGATCGCAGCACAATTGTTCTCTCTAGTAAATATTCTCGGAAACTCTATGTATCCGGCATCGCTTGAAATGGAACATTGAAATAAACGAATAGAACAGAGAGGAGACGGGTTATACGCAGGCTAAAAAATATACACCGAGGCCTCCCAGTTTCGCTCTTCCACAGGATTGCCAGTACTAACACGAAATTGCCTTATTTTTTTAGGGGCGAAGCTCCTTATGGCGTGGCTTGGGCGTCCCTCGTATGTAACCACCAGTGGCACATACCCGAAATAGGTATAACACTTGACCTCCAAGGTGGTGCCAGTGAGAGATTTCTTCTGTGCGTTGTTTAACAATAAAAAATAGTGCTCAATGTACATGCCAATGGCTGCTAATGGGGAATGAGAGACATGGGCATTCGGCTTTTAGTCAACGCGCACGCTGCGATCCCCATTAGCAGCCATTGGCATGTACATTGAACACTATCGGACAAGAAAGGGATGCTACATTATACTCGCTGGGTGTAACCTCCTTAGCTTTAGAAAGGTTTAGCGAGCGTTGAGCCGCAGTGCCATGAATACAATGAACTTGTATATACCATGAATGAACTCAAGGTGGTTAAAAATGAGAAGTAAATACGAAGCGCAAGCCGTAAGAAAGTAAAAGCCGAATTCTCCTGTCTCTCATTTCTCATTAGCAGCCATTGGCATGTAAATTGAGCCCTATCTGACAGGGAAAGGTTGCTACGTTATACTCGCTGGGCGTAACCTCCTTGGTTTTCGAAAGGTTTAGCGAGCGTTTGGTCGCAGTGCCATGAATATACAGTGAACTAGAATATACCATGAACTCGAGGTGGTTAAAGGTGGGAAGTGGACCCAAAGCGCAGGCCGTAAGAAAGTGTGCGTGTGCCACCTCTCGTTTAGTCCTTGGAATGTCAGCTGGATGGCGGTGCTTCTATATGGGGAATATATGATAAAAAGATGCGAGATGGTGGGACTTGGAGTGTTGAATAGATGAACGAACGGACACACAAACAGATGCATGGATGGACGCATGAACGGACGCAGGGGCGGATGCATGAAAGAACGCAGGGACGGGCGCACAAACAGACGCATGGACGGTCACACAGACGGACGCATGGACGGACGAATGCTTCGCCCCACTCTCCATCATTCACTCCGTGGATATGCTGCCATTTTTTTAGTTGTCACCCCCCCCCCTCCACTTTTACAGTGGGCTTCATAATCGTATGTGGTTGTGGCATGTAAGTTTCTCGCATTTGTATTTACTTTTAAGGATAATTCTATAGATGTAATTAAAGGGCAATAAGGATTGTTATGCACAGTTCTTTTGTTTGCCACTTCAAGATACCTGAAAATGATAAGACCATCTTGAAGCTTTTACCTGTGTGTGTGTGTGTGTGTGTGTGTGTGTGTGTGTGTGTGTGTGTGTGTGTGCGCGCTCGCGCGCGCGCGCGTTTGTTCGTTTGTTCGTTTACTGCAGAGCATATCCACTTTCCTGCTAAAGAATATTCACTTTCGTGATATACATAAACGCTGAAATGACTGTTGAGAGGTAAATGTGACACCGTAAGTGTTGCGTCATTCGTCCATTTTGACAAAGGGCACCTTTCTTCAAGGTCAACTCTGCTGTTTTATTTTTACGTTGAGAATGGCCGTCCAAGTGTTCGTGGTCCCCCGAAAAAGCACGTGGGGTCCACGAAGAACTTGAAAGTCGAGCGAACTTGGTAAGGCAAGCCTATGCTGTCTTCTTTTTTTTTTTTCGGGGAGACACTGTTTTTTTTTTCAGCTTGCGATCTGTCCGATGATGCAGCGAATACTGATTGTTCGGAAAGTATTCGTAGTTCGATAGATGTGGCTGTCACTGAATACCCCTTGCGGGGTATTGCACAGTTCTACCCTGACTCCTATTCAAAGTTGTCCGATGGAGCTCGAGCACTAGTTGCCTACGGTATAGTAGAAAACAAGCTAACAAGGCGCAATGAAATATATGACCCTTTTTAAACCGCCTGGCCTGCGCAGAACGCGCAACACAGTCACAGCGAAAGCTGGAAAAAAAATGGCCTTTCTAGAGTTATTTCAAACACTCCTGTAGCAACTACTAAAAGCATGCTTGCATGGTACCCACTACATCACAGATCACCATAATATTTGTTTAGTGAGAAAGCGTTCACTGCCATTATTCGTCATCCTTTGGAAAAAAAAGTGCCGCCATATCCACGAAGTGAATGATGATGAGTGGGCGAAGCTCTGGAGGAAAACCTGGTAAACCATGAATCTTCCGTACATTTTGCCTACTCGATTTTATTACAATGCTCCCCCTAGCGTACGTCGCCGCACTAAATCGAACGATTGCCTTCCACCAATGACACGTGCCATATGTGAAGAGGTTTATTAGCCGTTAAAGGCAGCGACGGGACAGCGTGAAGAACCGTCCAGCGATCGGCACAGCAACGAACCGAAGCACGAGCCGAGAGAGCCGGCCGTTGGCGATGCTGCTTGCTGCTGGCACATCTTCTTCTTCACAATCGCCCCCGCTGAAAAAAGAGCCATCCTGGCGACCTAAGAAGTTTCAGGGAGAGGCTCATGATACGGTTTTAGGCGGGAAACATGGACGATGTCACGTGCACGCCGGCGCATGTCATCCGATCGGGAAACTGGCTCAATTAGGTAATTAACCGGAGAGGTTTTCTCTAAAACGGTGTAAGGCCCCTCGTACCGGGGGACAAGTTTTGATGAGAGTCCCGGAGTTTGGTATGGGATGGCAAGCCACACGAGAGACCCTGGGGCATAGCTGGGATCCGGAAGAGAGGTGCAACGGTTTTCTTTCTGGCGTTGCTGCTCGTCCGAGGTGAACGCACGGGCGAGCTGGCGGCACTCTTCGGCTTGTCGAGCAGCATCGGAAATAGGTGGACATTCTGAAGCATCAGGATGGTAGGGAAGTAGAGTATCAATTGTATGGGAAGGGTCACGTCCATAAAGAAGAAAGAAAGGTGAAAATCCCGTGGTTGTTTGTATTGCAGTATTGTATGCAAATGTCACGTATGGGAGAACACGGTCCCAGTTGCTATGATTAGATGCCACGTACATCGAGAGCATATCACCCAGCGTGCGGTTAAACCGTTCCGTTAGCCCATTAGTCTGCGGGTGGTATGCTGTCGTTTTCCGATGAATGACGTGGCATTCCGAAAGCAGAGCTTCGACGACCTCGGAGAGAAAAGCGCGGCCTCTGTCACTAAGGAGCTCTCGAGGTGCGCCATGTCGAAGGATAAATTGACGTAAAATGAAAGAGGCGACATCCTGAGCGGTAGCGCTCGGTAAAGCGGCTGTTTCGGCGTAGCGTGTTAGATGGTCGACCGCCACTATAATCCACCGATTGCCATCTGATGTCAATGGAAGGGGGCCGTAGAGGTCAACGCCAACACGATCAAAAGGCTTGGCAGGGCACGGAAGTGGCTGCAATTCGCCAGTAGCACGTAGCGGTGTTGATTTGCGTCGCTGGCAGTCAGGACAGCACTGCACAAATTTGCGTACGAAATTGTACATGCCGCGCCAGTAATAGCGATGGCGAAGGCGTTCATATGTTTTGAACACCCCGGCGTGGCCACATTGTGGATCGTCGTGAAGAGAAGCGCATACCTGCGATCGCAAAGTGCGTGGAATGACCAGTAGCCACCGGCGGCCATCAGGAGAGTAGTTGCGTCGATGGAGAAGTTGATCGCGGATGGCAAAATGGAAAGCTTGACGTCGGAGGGATCGAGATACCGGAAGGTTGGGCGTACCGGATAGATATTCGAGAAGAGATGCGATCCACGGGTCACGACGTTGTTCGGTGGCAATTGAGTCAAGATTTAACGATGACAAGTACTGGAGGCACGTGTTTCCGCACGTCGGATCTGGTGGCAAAGGTGAGCGGGACAGGGCGTCAGCGTCAGAGTGTTTGCGTCCACAGCGGTATACGACGCGAATGTCGTACTCCTGGATGCGGAGTGCCCATCGCGCAAGGCGGCCAGAAGGGTCTTTCAGCGTGGAGAGCCAGCAAAGCGCGTGGTGATCAGTTACTAGATCGAACGGGCGGCCGTATAAGTACGGCCGGAACTTTCCAAGCGCCCACACCAGAGCCAAACACTCTTTTTCTGTCACGCTGTAATTAGTTTCGGCTTTCGTCAGAGTGCGGCTAGCGTAGGCTACAACGTATTCTGAATAGCCGGGTTTTCGTTGCGCGAGGACAGCACCTAGCCCGACGCCGCTGGCGTCGGTGTGCACTTCGGTAGGAGCCGTCGGGTCGAAGTGGCGAAGAATAGGTGGCGAGGTGAGCAGACGGCGCAGAGTAGTGAAGGCAACGTCACATGCAGGGGACCAGGAGGAGAGGTTCACGTCACCGCGAAGAAGCTGGGTTAATGGTGACATGATGGATGCGAAATTGCGAACAAAGCGCCGGAAATATGAGCATAGGCCTACAAAACTGCGAAGTTCCTTCATGGTCGTCGGCTTGGGAAATTCTGCGACTGCTCGAAGTTTTGCTGGGTCAGGTAATACGCCGTGCTTCGACACGATGTGGCCTAGGATGACGAGTTCGCGTGCAGCGAAGCGGCATTTTTTCAGGTTAAGCTGCAGGCCAGCGTTGGTCAGACAAGTCAAAACCTGCCTGAGGCGAAGGAGGTGCGTAGGAAAGTCGTGCGAGAAAACCACGACATCGTCGAGGTAGCAGAGGCACATATTCCACTTGAGGCCACGTAGCGTATTATCCATAAGTCGTTCAAACGTGGCGGGCGCGTTACAAAGCCCAAAGGGCATGACGTTAAACTCATATAGTCCGTCAGGTGTAATAAATGCAGTTTTTTGGCGATCGGCTTCAGCCATTGGAACTTGCCAGTAGCCAGACCGCAAATCCAGCGACGAGAAGAATTCCGCTCCGTGAAGGGTGTCGATGGCGTCATCAATGCGCGGCAAAGGATATACGTCCTTGCGGGTTATTTTATTCAAACGACGATAGTCTACGCAAAATCGGATAGATCCGTCTTTCTTACGCACCAAGACGACAGGAGACGCCCAGGGACTGTGAGATGGTCGAATAACGTCTCTCCGAAGCATATCTTCGACTTGATCGTTGATGACGCGGCGCTCTTCAGTGGAGACACGGTATGGTCTTTGACGCAGTGGCTGGTGTAGGCCGGTGTCAACATGATGCTTGACTTGCGACGTGCGGCCTAGTTGAGGTTGGGACACATCGAAGGAATTCCGGAACTCATGCAGAAGATCAAGCAGGTCGGCATGTTCGGTGGGAGTAAGGGTGTCGGCGATGGCGCTGGAAAACGTATCCTTAGACGACTCCTCGAGGGCCGACAGTGATTTTGGGTGGTCGCAGTATTCATCCGGGACATCAACCAAAGACGAAGGGTCGAGATCCTGCACGCGGCCGAGACATTCTCCCGCAAGCAAAGTGACAGTTGTGGAAAGCGGGTTGAGTATGAACATGTTGCTTCTTCCGGCGGCAAGGTCAATCGTTGCGAAAGGCAGCGGCAGAGCTCGACGACTCGTGAAGATATCGGAAGGCATAAAAAAGACTGTAGCGTCAGTGTAGGCGTTGCATGAAATTGGAACAAGTGCGAAGTTTTCAGGCGGAATATCGGTGTCTTCATGCACAAACAACTTCGGCGGCTGATGAAGAGCGTCAAGTAATGGGACATCACAAAAGGGTGAAAACTCAACTTCAGCGCGTGCGCAGTCGATGACGGCATTATGGCGGGATAGGAAGTCCCACCCGAGGATGACATCATGCGAACAGACAGCAAGGACAATAAACTCCACAGTGTAAACAATGCCTTCGATGGACACTCTTGCAGTGCAGGCTGCGAGAGGCGTTACTTGCTGTGCACTTGCGGTGTGGAGTGACAGTCCAGAAAGCGGCGTCGTGACTTTACGTAATACACGGCAGACATTAGCGGCAATAACAGAAACAGCGGCGCCGGTGTCTACAAGGGCGAAAGTAGAATAACCTTCAACAGTTACTGCGACCACGTTAGCAGGAGAGGGGCGAGGGCTTAGACAGTTCGAAAATGGCGCAGTTCTTGCCTCTTGAACTGCGGTGCTTAGTTTTCCTGGTCAGGTCTGGGCCGGCGACGCATGGGGGAGGGCGATCGCCGACGAGGAGAGGGTGCGCGCGGCGTCACGAAGTCGGGGTCGTTAGGAGGGGCATAGCGAGGTGACGAGACCGGCCCGTATTGCGCGAAGGGTTGGCTGCCGGTTTGCGACGATCGGACATAGTCGCCGAACGCCTGAGGTCGACGGCGGCAGTAGCGAGCAACGTGTCCGGGAGTGAAGCAGGCGTAGCAAATCGGTCGGTTATCGGGCGTCCTCCAGGGATTGGCGACTGGTGCTGCCGCCCAAGGTGCAGTGTAAGCAGCCGGGTGCACGGGCTGTGAGCGCGTGGTGTAGGGTGGTTGCGGAAGCCTACGCACAGCGTCTGCATATGTGAACGGCGCTGCTACAGGCTGCATCACTTGCGAGCAGGTGACAGGAGGAGCCACAGGCTGCGCTGCATACGTTAAGGGCGCGGCCACAGGCTGCACGGCTGGCGGATAGGCGACAGGAGGGCCTACCGGCTGCGCGGCACGCTGGCAGTGGGCAAGGCTGGATAGAGGCGGCTCGTGGTGCGCAACAGGAACAGCTTGGGCAACCTCTTCCGAAATAGCAGTGCGAAGCGGGGCAGGTAGACGGGTGGTGGTCTCGTGAGTGAAGGGCACTAAAGAAAGTTGGCGGGCGACTTCCTCACGGACGAAGGCTCGAACTTGCTGCAGCAGCGGTGAATCGTCCGGCAGGGTGTCGAAACTGGACAGTGACTCACCACCATGCTGAGGCTGCCGAGTCAGAGTGCGTTGCTTCTTTAACTCGTCGTAGCTCTGACACAAGCTGACGACTTCGGAAACTGTGCTCGGATTTCTTGCCAAGAGCATTTGAAATGCGCCGTCGTCGATGCCCTTCAGGATGTTTTTGACCTTATCAGATTCGGGCATGGTGTCATTCACACGTCGACAAAGGTCGACGACGTCCTCAATATAGCTGGTAAAGGTCTCGCCAGTCTGCTGAGAGCGGACGCGCAAGCGCTGTTCTGCCCTCTGCTTGCGGACAGCCGGCCGACCGAACACTTCGGCACATGACGTCTTGAAGACGCTCCATGTGGGGATGTTGTGTTTGTGGTTATTAAACCACAATTCGGCGACGCCAGTGAGATAAAATATCACGTGGCCCAGCTTGTCGGCTTCATCCCACTTATTGTTGGCGCTCACCAGTTCGTAGTGCTCGAGCCAGTCTTCGACGTCGGTCCCATCCGCACCGCTGAAGACCTTCGGCTCCCGTAGCGTAGGATGGCCAGGGCAGTTGAACTGGAGCGAAGGCGTCGATGTAGTGGCGTTGGCAGTCATGACAGGTGGTAGCGTGCGGCTTCGCAGCTCCAGGGTGTAGCAACGGGGATTAACAGCACCTTCCACCAAATGTGAAGAGGTTTATTAGCCGTTAAAGGCAGCGACGGGACAGCGTGAAGAACCGTCCAGCGATCGGCACAGCAACGAACCGAAGCACGAGCCGAGAGAGCCGGCCGTTGGCGATGCTGCTTGCTGCTGGCACATCTTCTTCTTCACACATATGTGACATCTTTCCTATTTTATAACATCTCGCATCTTTCATCATCAACTACAAGTACCGCCGTCTAGTTTATAACATCTTGCATCTTTTCATCATCAGCTACAAGTCCCGCCATCTAGTGAGCACTGAAAGAACTAAACGAGAGGTGGCTACATGCAGGAGACGGTGCCGCCATCTAGTGAACACTGCAAGAACTAAACGAGAGGAGGCGACATACAGGAGACGGTACCGCCATCTATTGGACACTGCAAGAACTAAACGAGAGGTGGCTACATACAGGGGACGCACAGCCCACGCCTTAAGGAGCTTCGCCCCTAAAACTCGTTACCCACTTGTAAAGCATTATGTGCACTTCGTTGATGCTGACGACGATGAATAATTATGCATCAGGCTTTTGCGTTGTCCCCATTTCGCGAAATTTCCACCCCGAGCATAACGAGGGTAGAAGACGGGCCAGGGCAAAGGCTCTACTACAAAGGGCCCAAGAACATGCCGGGGACTGCTCCTTCGTCGATGCGGCCCGATATCCCGAGGGGAAGGTGTATGCGGCAGTGAGCATCAACCACGAGGATGATAACACCAACTCGACAACGGTGGCTGAAATAGCCAAGTGGCGATTGCGTTAGCCTTGCTGGATAACAGGAGGTCCACAATGTACAGCGACTCGAGATCAGTGGTCCGAGCATTTGCCAAGGGAACAATATCGGAACTAGCTTTGCGAATTCTTCGGGACAAAGACATAAAGCCACACACACTCGTTTGGTTCCCAGCTCATATGGGACGCATTGAGGGAGCACCGCACAGTCTAAACAAGTCAGCCCACATAGCTGCACGAGGACTAGTAAACCGCGTAGCTATCGGGGGGCGCGGCGCTGATGCCTTGGAAAACCGTGACCCTCCCATCTCGTATAATGAATTGACAAAACATTTTTACATGACGTGGAGACAATACCCTCCACCGCACGGAAAACTGAGCAGACATCGGGCTCTGACACTCAGGCTTCTTCAGGACGGGGCGTACCCTAATCACGCGCTATCGAACAAAATTTATCTCGAAATACAGCCAAATAATACATACATTCCAACTGCCACGATATACCGACGTTGGAACATATGCTCTGGCGGTGCCCCGCGTTACGCTGTGGGGAAGTATCACGCTGTCCAAATGGGAGGGTGCTATTGCAAGCTCCGGACTTGAACAACAACTATGGGCAGTCCACCGGGCCCGCAACGCAGCAGAGAGACTTGGTCCTTCTGTTCCGACGTGGGAGCGGCCTGCAACGTGCTAAATTACGTTCTGAAGGACCAAATAAAGTTCATATATCCACCCATCTATCAGGCTTTTGTAATGGGTTGGAGCATTCATTGATTCATTTATTACACAATTCCCATTCTGTGAAGCTTCGTGCTTATTTTATACCCTTCTAAAACGCTTTCTTACCCGACATGAAGCTTGCATGGGGTTACTTTGCATCAAAACTTCAAGCACCAGCATAGATGACTGCTAGAGTACAAAGCTGCCACGCAATGGGCCCGGGTTCAACTTCCAGTCGGCCCTCAGCATTATTTATTTATTTAATTTTTGTATTTCGCGAAATATTGGTCACGGACACCGGCGGTGGAAATCTACGGCGCCAGAGTTGGTCCTTGTTGCGATCTCATAACAGCGTTCGCTGTATAAAGAAAATACCAATTATGGACTATTTGTTTCGCAGTGGCGCACGGGCATGACAATATTTGATGACGTGGTCATGACCCACCTTGGGTCAACCAGAATTTCCTGATGCACTAGAGGGAAATTTGGCGCTAGTGTCTATGGGAGCTGTAATGCGTGTCGCTTGAAACAGCGTGAGGATAATGGGTAGTATGTGGATAAGCTTCTTTCTTTCTTGGCTCCGGGTAACTTTTAATCAGGCTAAATTCCATAACGACTCGTTCACCTTACGTATTTGCAAACAATAAAAGTTCAAACTACATCCTCTTTGTCGTAATAAGTTCGGCAAATGTTGAGCATTCCACTTCACCACTCTGACTGACCTCTTCAGGTGAACCCATGCATTCAAATGTGCTCAAGAGGGTCACAATGATAAAAAACAGCAGCCAGAACAGAACAATAAACACAGCCACAAGAGCGTTCTAAGCCGCAAGCAACACAATTTTGCAAACCCATCATTTTCTTGGTGGCTTACCGTAGCGCCAAACTTCCAGTTTCATCAAGGTGTACGCAAGTCATGTACTTGTGTGGCAACATACAGTTCTATGTGTAATCGTCCTAAAGTAGATAACACTGAGACATTTGCGTTTTTTTTTTGCACGTGAAACGCCACAGTTAAATGTCCTACGTTGATTTTAGATCGCATTTATGTTGTATGCATTTAATTATTGTATAAGTAGCCACCAGTATCTGTGAGTACAAACCAATATGGCAGAACCCATGCAGACGTGAGCACCTGCATTGAGCCTATAACCCGAAATTTTTTTATTTCGGAAGTCTGCCCTTAGTCTTGCAACTGGCCTACTGTTCTGACATGAACAAAGAAACAAAATAAAGAAATATAGAAATAAATGAAGACCTCGGCAATAAGTTTGATTTGTCTCCAGCTAAAGACCAATCATGAAGTTTGTTTTGTTTTTATTATTGAAATCTGCTGCTTTAACATGGTAGCGTTGAAGAGCTTTTTTATCAGGAATACTACATGTTGTCGTCGTCGGCGTCATTGGTTGTAAGTGATAAATCTGCGTTGTACCTGACTGAAAAATCGCGAAAGATGGGAATAAGTTAATAAAAAAACTTCGGTTCGAACAAGAGTCGTACCCAGCACCCCTTTGTGGAAAAGGTGTTTTGCCACAGGGTCACGCCGTTGTTCGAAGCTGCGTCGGAAATAAACTCTATATGCATGTCATGCGAGGCAATAACTGCGAATGACACCAGGCGACAAACCGTGTCAATTGCGCAACGATTGGGTGTTTTAAAGGCGCACTCACTACAAAGCGCACAGGCATAGTAAATTATCATTATCAATCCACGACACACGCAAAAAAAAAATTCGTTAATCCGCGAAATACGCAATTACATTCATAGGCGCATATTCTTTTTGTATGCATATACAAATATATATAGGTGTTACAAACATTGTTATTTTTATTGCAACTGTTTTGTTATCGTGCATTATTTTGTTTTTATAGTGTTGCGCTTATGCTTTCTCTGCTACGTGTTTTTTTGTCATTTGTAAAGGGGGCAGGACCTCTGTCAAGCTGTAGTAGCTTTTAGTACTTTCTCCTCTTTTTTCAAGTGTAAAGAGGAATGAAATTACCTGATTGATTGATTGATTGATCAACTGATTGATCAACAACACCATCAACGACGTGTGCAACTGGGCACTTCCCAAAAGTACTTGCAGCAGGCATTCGAGTTTAGTTTGAAACGGCCAGTGTTACCCGCACAGACGTTCGTTTTCTCACTGTCCATCGAGAAGGGAATCGAAGCGATTGAGGAGACGTTGTGAACGAGGCCCGATTATGCTATCGCGTTCTGCTGTCGATGCTCAAGCGTCCTCTAACTTTTTTTTTTTTAGACCAGCATGCTAAACCTTTTCTTTCAGTTGCGAGAATATGAGAAACGGCGCGAAATTCTGATCAATACATTGTTCTCGAAGTTTCACGCGCAGAAGACGTGGTGCGGATAAAGGCATATAGAGAAGCGCTGCCCAAGACCATTCCAGAGACTCAGAGGCAAGTGCCGGAGGTTGCATCTGATTTTAATACCATGAACAGCAGCGAAAAATTGCTTCCATGTCCACCACCTTCCAACTGGTTTCAAGTAGTGTTCGATAAATAATCATCTCTATGGCTTTCAATTAATGTCAATATTCTGTTCTGCTTAAGTAAAAAAACAGAAATATATATATATATATATATATATATACAGTCGAAAAAAGGAAGACGACAAACGTACGAAACGCAGTTTTTACTAACGTTTCGGCAGGTGGGCCTGCCTTCGTCGGAGTCACTCCGACGAAGGCAGGCCCACCTGCCGAAACGTTAGTAAAAACTGCGTTTCGTACGTTTGTCGTCTTCCTTTTTTCGACTGCATTTCCTACCGGAACCATTGGATTTATCTCTCGCCTATATATATATATATATATATATATATATATATATATATATATATATATATATATATATATATATATATATATATATATATATATATATATATATATATATATATATATATATATATATATATATAAAAAGGAGTAATTCACACACAACGAACGTTTCAGCACAGTTTAGTCCGACGTTTCGACCGTGGGACCGGTCTTCGTCTGGGAATACAGGGCATAAAATTCGCGCGCTTATATATGTCTATATTCGAGACCCCCCCAAAAAAACACACATGCTCTTGTGTAACGAACAAGGCTCATCTGTATCAGCACAAAAACGGTTTTCAGTGATCAAAAATATATATCTATACAGCACTGTGTGATGTCACCATTTGTAAGTCATTGGCAGCTGATACGGCTTTGCGGGATACACGTGTGCATCGCGACATTACGGATGTCAAAGCTCTTTTCTTACAATAATGGTTCGCGTGTAAGATATACGCGTTGCCGATGATAAATAATTCTATTATATATATATAAGAATCGCTGTTTCTGTATACATTATCAGCACAGCGCACTCTCTGATAAAGAAGCAGACTAGCGTACACTTGTTATATTGTTGACCAATAAGCTCACGTGGAAGGAAGACACGTCAATGTGCCTGCATCCTCATTGATACCATCTGCTACAGTATTGAACTTGAATATCAGGTATGATTCCCGGAGTTCACGATCATGGTTTGAGCGGAAACCAGATTCAAGAATGGTCATTTTTATGGGCATTCTGGAATGCGAATTTTTAGGTAAAAACATGCTTCAACCTCTCTACTATAGGCGCTTCATTGACGATATTTTTCTTGTCTGGACACACGATGAAGCAGGTCTGCTTGGTTTCATTCAAAAGTTTAATAATTTCCATCCGTCTATTAAGTTCTCGCACCAATTTTCGCGCACTTCTGTAAATTTTCTCGATGTCACAGTCACCATTTCCGGAGGACAACTTGCTACGAAGCTGTTCCGCAAGCCTACTGACCGACATCAACTCCTGCATTTTCAGAGTAGCCACCCCCGGCATTGCAAAACAGGAATTCCCTATAGCCAGGCTCACCGCTTTAAACGGTTGTGCTCTGACCGTACAGATTTCATTGAAAATTGTAATAGGCTCAAAAGTTCTCTAGTAAAAAGAAAATACCCGGAAAAACTAATAGACGATGCCATAACTCGAGCTGACCAACTCAACCGCACCGAGATTCTGAAAGGAAAGGACGGGAACGATAGCTCTGCTCAAACTAACCTTGTTCTGACATTTTCATCATCAGCTCCTAAGGTATCTGCTATATTGAAACGGCACCACAACATCTTAACCGAAAGTGATAATCTCAAAAAAATTTTTTCTGTTCCGCCTCGTGTTGTTTACCGACGGTCAAAAAACCTTCACGACATGTTAACGTCATCTAAAATTGGTACCCGTAAAGAGAGTGGCTGTGCACCTTGTAACAAACCACGGTGCAAAGTGTGTGCGCACATGCAAACCACGCAAAACGCCGCGAGCACGTCTTCGGACTTTAAATTAAAGATTCGTGGTAGCTTCGACTGCGACACTTATAATGCCGTATACATGTTGGAATGTAGTGCCTGTTTGAAACAATATATTGGTCATACTGAAACTCCATTCAGAATACGCTTTAATAACCACAAATCCCATGTAAATATATTCCCTCATCTACCGCTATCACGACACGTTCGCATGCCGGGCCACTCTTTCGATCAAATGAAAGCGACCATTCTTGAATCTGGTTTCCGCTCAAACCATGATCGTGAACTCCGGGAATCATACCTGATATTCAAGTTCAATACTGTAGCAGATGGTATCAATGAGGATGCAGGCACATTGACGTGTCTTCCTTCCACGTGAGCTTATTGGTCAACAATATAACAAGTGTACGCTAGTCTGCTTCTTTATCAGAGAGTGCGCTGTGCTGATAATGTATACAGAAACAGCGATTCTTATATATATATAATAGAATTATTTATCATCGGCAACGCGTATATCTTACACGCGAACCATTATTGTAAGAAAAGAGCTTTGACATCCGTAATGTCGCGATGCACACGTGTATCCCGCAAAGCCGTATCAGCTGCCAATGACTTACAAATGGTGACATCACACAGTGCTGTATAGATATATATTTTTGATCACTGAAAACCGTTTTTGTGCTGATACAGATGAGCCTTGTTCGTTACACAAGAGCATGTGTGTTTTTTTGGGGGGGTCTCGAATATAGACATATATAAGCGCGCGAATTTTATGCCCTGTATTCCCAGACGAAGACCGGTCCCACGGTCGAAACGTCGGACTAAACTGTGCTGAAACGTTCGTTGTGTGTGAATTACTCCTTTTTCTACATCAGAGCCTGCGTGATACTTCCTATAATCCCTTCTACTTACCCGCAATGGCTCTTGTCACGACAACGTCAAAGCACATCATTTTAAAGTATCCCCAAGAAGAAATTTCTACAGTCGTCATTGGTGATTCTCAGACCAAGTACGTCCACCAGCATTTCGACCCATGTTCAAGAGGGACTCCCGCTTTCATCTCTCAAGTGGGTGCGCATATCTCCGACGTGCGGTCTTTACTTCACTTTGTGCCAGAATCCGCAACCGCCCTCGTTCTCCACATTGGTACCAACGACATCGCTTCAACAAGTGCTGCTGTAGCATTCGGAAGATACCGATCCCTGCTGGAGCACGTTATGAACGCCAAGCCTCACATTTCAAGGATTTACGCAACACTCGTTCTTCCACGCTGCCCTAACCGCCGTAATGGCAACGGCAACCTTTCATTTGTTTACCGGTGCAATATGGAAGCCACATACTTCAACCGACTGCTGCACAACTACTGTAGGCGCTCCAAGAAAGTTTTTTTCGTCGATCATGGTCTCCACTGGCTGCCCCTGACACGTGTGTTGGCAGCTGATGGTCTTCATCTAAGCTTCGAAGGTGTTGCCATCATCGCCAGCCACATTCGCGAACTCTGCTGCAAACGTTTCCTAGGAACTACATCATCATGGCGTGACTGCCCACCTTGCGAACCCCCAGAACGATCTACGCCGACGTCCCCCAGGAGACGCCAACAAACGTCCCCTGCGGGTGCTACACACAACTCCGGTTCTTCAAGCCAAGACACAACTCGGCAAAACCGAACTGAGGCTCCCGCCACCACGGGTCATCGCTACCCTACCCGCCGGAACGCCGGTCGAGGGAGTGCCACCGACTGACGGCAGGCGCCTGCGCTTAAAGGCAATGTTTCAAGTCTTCCTTCGCGAGAGTTTTTAGAAGCTAGGAAAATTATTGAGAAAAGGGTTCGTTCCGAGCTACACGTATTCTCACTTACGAGCTACTTGAATGCTTCGGTGGTCCCGAAAGGTTTACAGATAAGATTTAAACCAGCTACTTCTGAACTTTCGGCCTCTAACAAAACCAAATGGCAAGAAGTGTTAAGTAAAGCGTCCTTAGATCTCATACCCATAATTATTGACCATTATAAATCTTGCACGCAAGACCTTCAGCATACAGAAGCTCGCCTGTTAAAGAAGCTAGCAGTGCATGAGTCTGAATGTTTAAGTGCCTATGAAGAACGTAAGAGGAACAAGTTAAACACAACTAAACAGAAGAAGTTTCTACGTGATGGTTTATGTACGCACGAACGCAAATTTGAGGTGACCAAACGCGCCGCAACACGTTCGAATGATTCGAAAGACCAGTCTTCTCAAATAGATAGCAGCGTTGTAAACCTTTCAAACATAGTTCTTTCCAACGAACAAATGGGTGCTCTGTCAAAGGGCCTCAACTTTTGCCCCGCTTCAGGTGGCTTCAACGAGTTTCAACTTCTGAAGGATCTACACAACTTTTCCCGTAATTTGCGTCTGAGAGAATACTATCATGACCGCCGAAGCCCGAATGAAACCAGACCTGCACTACCGACATATAAACAATGGACACCCCCACCACATCGCGACAGATGTCTTGACATTTACATAAACGCTGTACAACGCGACATTTTCGCTGCCTATAAGAAAACTGCGCCTTACCGCCACAATTTGTCCAAAAAAGAGAAGGTTGCTCTCGAACAGTTGTCGACAAACCATGACATCGTCATCAAACCAGCCGATAAAGGGGGGGCCATTGTAATTCTCAACGCGGTTGATTATATAAGCGAGGCCGAGAGGCAACTTTCAGATGCCACTTTTTACAAAGCTTTGCCCTCCGATCCTACCAGCGAATTTAAATCTAAGCTTAAGGACGCACTTACGTCTTTACTAGAACATGGTAAATTAGATGAAAAGACAGTCCGCTCTTTGGTACCACTCAGTCCCGTAGCGGGAAGATTTTATATGCTTCCTAAAATTCACAAGCAGAATAATCCCGGCCGCCCCATCATTTCCGGAATCGGCACCGTTACCGAAAATTTATCTCGTTACGTTGACTCCCTCATAAACAAGATTCCAGCCACATTTCCGTCATTCATCAAAGACACCAACCATTTCCTTCAAGAAATTGTAGATCTTCATGTTCCATCTGGTTCAATGTTAGTAACGCTGGACGTAGCATCACTATACACCAACATACCGCATAAAGATGGTATTTCTGCAGTAATAAAGGCCTATGAAAATTCCCCTTTAGATAAACCTATTGATAAAGAAGCGCTTGGTACTCTTTTGAAACTTATCCTTGAATTAAACAATTTTGAGTTTAACAACATTCACTATGTACAAGCCAACGGCACCTCAATGGGTACGAAAGTAGGCCCTAACTACGCTAACATTTTTATGGGCATTCTGGAATGCGAATTTTTAGGTAAAAACATGCTTCAACCTCTCTACTATAGGCGCTTCATTGACGATATTTTTCTTGTCTGGACACACGATGAAGCAGGTCTGCTTGGTTTCATTCAAAAGTTTAATAATTTCCATCCGTCTATTAAGTTCTCGCACCAATTTTCGCGCACTTCTGTAAATTTTCTCGATGTCACAGTCACCATTTCCGGAGGACAACTTGCTACGAAGCTGTTCCGCAAGCCTACTGACCGACATCAACTCCTGCATTTTCAGAGTAGCCACCCCCGGCATTGCAAAACAGGAATTCCCTATAGCCAGGCTCACCGCTTTAAACGGTTGTGCTCTGACCGTACAGATTTCATTGAAAATTGTAATAGGCTCAAAAGTTCTCTAGTAAAAAGAAAATACCCGGAAAAACTAATAGACGATGCCATAACTCGAGCTGACCAACTCAACCGCACCGAGATTCTGAAAGGAAAGGACGGGAACGATAGCTCTGCTCAAACTAACCTTGTTCTGACATTTTCATCATCAGCTCCTAAGGTATCTGCTATATTGAAACGGCACCACAACATCTTAACCGAAAGTGATAATCTCAAAAAAATTTTTTCTGTTCCGCCTCGTGTTGTTTACCGACGGTCAAAAAACCTTCACGACATGTTAACGTCATCTAAAATTGGTACCCGTAAAGAGAGTGGCTGTGCACCTTGTAACAAACCACGGTGCAAAGTGTGTGCGCACATGCAAACCACGCAAAACGCCGCGAGCACGTCTTCGGACTTTAAATTAAAGATTCGTGGTAGCTTCGACTGCGACACTTATAATGCCGTATACATGTTGGAATGTAGTGCCTGTTTGAAACAATATATTGGTCATACTGAAACTCCATTCAGAATACGCTTTAATAACCACAAATCCCATGTAAATATATTCCCTCATCTACCGCTATCACGACACGTTCGCATGCCGGGCCACTCTTTCGATCAAATGAAAGCGACCATTCTTGAATCTGGTTTCCGCTCAAACCATGATCGTGAACTCCGGGAATCATACCTGATATTCAAGTTCAATACTGTAGCAGATGGTATCAATGAGGATGCAGGCACATTGACGTGTCTTCCTTCCACGTGAGCTTATTGGTCAACAATATAACAAGTGTACGCTAGTCTGCTTCTTTATCAGAGAGTGCGCTGTGCTGATAATGTATACAGAAACAGCGATTCTTATATATATATAATAGAATTATTTATCATCGGCAACGCGTATATCTTACACGCGAACCATTATTGTAAGAAAAGAGCTTTGACATCCGTAATGTCGCGATGCACACGTGTATCCCGCAAAGCCGTATCAGCTGCCAATGACTTACAAATGGTGACATCACACAGTGCTGTATAGATATATATTTTTGATCACTGAAAACCGTTTTTGTGCTGATACAGATGAGCCTTGTTCGTTACACAAGAGCATGTGTGTTTTTTTGGGGGGGTCTCGAATATAGACATATATAAGCGCGCGAATTTTATGCCCTGTATTCCCAGACGAAGACCGGTCCCACGGTCGAAACGTCGGACTAAACTGTGCTGAAACGTTCGTTGTGTGTGAATTACTCCTTTTTCTACATCAGAGCCTGCGTGATACTTCCTATAATCCCTTATATATATATATATATATATATATATATATATATATATATATATATATATATATATATCATTGCTTTACTGTTTATGCGTGAACCAACAAACAAGTCTTTTTATTATTCTATTCACGTACATATGTGAGTAATATGCAGTAGTGACCTCTGGCGTGATATTGATGGTCAACCCTAGTAAAATTGCTGGTAGTATTTTGCAAAACTGTTAAATAATTTGCGAACCCGATAGCAAAGTCGTAATGACAAGTGGTATTTTCGTTCACTCGACGATGAGCTTGGTCTGGCCGCACGCGAACAAAGCCTGGTAGGTGCCGACTTGAACCCAATAGGTAGCCTCCTCCTGTAGTGATGAAATATATACACAATATTTCCAGTTAGTTACCTAATTTAGGTGCGATGATTTTAGCTCAAATATATTTGGATATAAATGTGTTTATTTAATATGAAATAGGTAAATGTACCACATTCCCTTAAGCTGATAATGTGTGGAAATCAGCGCAAGCGCCAGTAGAGGAGAGAAGAGAGGACACGAGCGCTGATTATGCTTCAGAAAGCTGGTTAAGAATAGAAAGACATTTAAAAGAATGCTGAGCGAAATGGACTTCTCAAATACATTAAAACTTAACCGCAATAATTTTTCGTTGGGCAAGTCTTTTCGCTATATACATCACTCACTTTAATGACCATATATAATAAAGTCGATAAACACACTGAGATGAAAGGTTATTAACAGCAGATTGAAATAGCCCCTGTGGAAACAGTGTTTTCTTCTGCCCATGGTATGACTTACTTGATGCTCACGGCGTGCTGAGGTTCACGGTGTGCTGCGGCCCGAGACCAGGGTGCGAGATTACATACAGCTGCATTGCGTCAAATGCCGCTGCCCCATGCGTCTAGTGATTGCGCCGTTTTTCTGTATCTGGCAGCCATCCGCGCAAGTTTGGCTTGGAAGGTTAAACTCACATGCTCCTCGCAACGTGTCCCTGTGCCTGACCGCCGGCCTGGCTTGGCCCAGGCAGGAGAACAGCCAGCCAGCTACGGTTTTTGGCCGTAGTTATTTGAATGTTAAAGTTTGATGACTTTGCATGCCATGGTTGTTCCGTTTCGATTGGTTGTGGTGCGTTGCCTATGCTTTTAAGCGTGTTCGTTGTAAAGCAACTATTCGATTGATATGTGGGGTTTAACGTCCCAAAACTACCGTATGATTATGAGAGATGCCGTAGTGGAGGGCTCCGGAAATTTCGACCACCTGTGGTTCTTTAACGTGCACCCTAATCTGAGCACACGGGCCTACATCATTTCCGCCTCCATCGGAAATGCAGCCGCTGCAGCCGGGATTTGATCCCGCGATCTGCGGGTCAGCAGCCGAGTACCTTAGCCACTAGACCACCGCAGTGGGGCTAAAACAACTATTTCCTAAATATGAAAGGGAGGGTATAAGAAGGAAGCTTGCGATAGGAAATCCGTAAACTGGGGTCTCGTGCCCTAGCCGACAAGTCCACTTGTCGAGGCGTCGGCTCGGGCACGCAATCTCTGTTTATGAATTTTATCAATTCAAACACTGCGAGCATATCAATTGCTTCGTCAAAACGGCAAATTCGCTGCAGTCGTCTTCGTTCTGTGGTCGTTAACGATATACAATATACACAGAAAAGTGGTAACCCGGCCACGCCGTGTGGTATGCTTTAGAGTGCTGATTGTTTCATACTTTTGTTTTAGCGGTGTTTTACTGTATTGGGTTTCCTAAATATTTGCCACGCGTGTTTTATTTTAATGCGTTGAGATATCACTCGCGAACAGGAGCAATGCTCGGTGCAGATCGTGCCGCAATGCTTCACTGAGAAACTTCAAAATCTTCACGATTGTCTGACATAATTCTAGTGACAATGTGCGCAGGACGCGAATCCAGTTTAGTTGAGAGACTACGCGACCACGAGTGATAACATCGGAATCCTCGATGGTACATGTATTATAGCGAACGCAGTTTGTCGCTTCGCAGATCATCGACGACCGACGCTCTGTTCGCCGCTGTCAGCGGCGTATCACTTGTAGTATGACTTTTCGTTTTTGGGCACGTCCAAATGAGAAGTTGAGTCTTTTCCACACCGATTGCTGTTATTGTCGACGCCAGAACTGCGTGATAGTGTATTGTTACATAAAAGTAATTAGGGCAGCAAACAGAACCCAATATCGTTTTTTTCCCATTTTTTATGTAGGACTTCTGCTGTTGACCAATAATTTTATGTATGACATTCGTTCGCGAAACTGCCCCGATTGAGCTTTGAAGCTTACACTTACAGGAGCGAAAGTGCTGAAGCCGAGGCGGAAGTTGTAACTTCCGCGGAAGAGCTCTCCCTTGGTCACGTTGCAAGGGAAGTCCCGGAAGTGGCAGCTGACCGTCTGTCCAATCTGGACCAGCGTGGCGTTGGACTGCTGGTGGACGCTGGTGCTTAGCATGACGACACTCGCGTCGGCGGCTGCGAATGTGAGTTCAGCGTTCGACTATTCCCTGTATACTGTTGCTCACCCTTGTGCACTTAGAAAATAACACGATTGTATTTATCACATGATTGAGCCGACCTGCGTAACGTATTGTCAGGAGCCAAGAGTTCGCAGTACAGCTTTTTGCTGAACATTGCAAAGAAACATCTGGCACTGTCATCTGAAGCACCGTCGGAATGTTCATTCCGAAAGCGATGCAACGACAATAATTAATAATTGTTGGGATTTAAGGTCACAAAACTACGATACGGTTATGAGAGACGCCGTAGTAGAGGGCTCCGAAAATTTCGATCGCCTAGGGTTCTTTAACATGCACCTTAATTTAAGAACATGGGCCTCAGGCATTTTCGTCTCCATCGAAAATGCGGCCGCCGCAGCCGGGATTCGATACAGCGACCTTCGAATTAGAAGTCGAGCGCGTTAATAACTACACCACCGCGGCGGGGCAGTGATACAATGACAAGAAAAAAGATTATTTTATGTTTATGTTCTGCAATACTTGTTCGCCAGACTGCTATGATTCGCTGCACACAATTAGCAACACACCCCTTCATCCCCTTGTCCTGTGTTTTATGCATTACCAACATGCCCAACTTCATAATGTTAGCCAGGCCGCTTCCTTCAAACAAACTTACAAACGAACAAGCAAACAAGCAAAATATACGCATGTGGCTTATAATCTGATTGGCTTACACTAGCCTCAGTCCATTCTTTCTTGCTTAGTGTTTATAAAATGGTGCACAGACATCTATATTCCTATCACAAAATGTTTCCAGTGCGCTACACTCACTAGCTTGTGCGAAGAAGGTGACGTTGTAGGTTTCCCCTCTCGTGATCACACAGGGCTCACTGTCACAAGGAGAGATGGTGAAGTTCTGGAATCCAGGAGCGCCATTTCCTCCTAGCAGAAATTTCGGAAGGCACAAATGAGTGAAGGATGACATGTTAGTTTAGCGGAAACGCGCGAGGTGGAGGAAGGTTCAGGAAGGGGGAGTATTCAAGCATGTGAAGTATGTTTCACCATGCTCCCTGGTCATGACGGTGGATTTAGTTGAAGACTCACGCTACAAAAATGTTGATCACGTCGTAAAAAATAAAAAAAAATGAAGCTAGTTGGCAGTAGCGTTGCCAGGAGGGGGCACACCATACGTGTGACCCTTTTCACCCCAACCCGCTCCCCCGAAGTTTTTTTCTTCCATGGTCTATACAAAGCAAAAAAATAAGACTCGTCCTACAATCGCCCTACCCCAACTTTGCCCCCACGCCCCCCCCCCCCTCTCTCTCTCTCTCTGCTTTGCCAGATGCCCATTTTTTTTTTCTTACGCCTCTGCATGTGGGAGACAGATAATATTCAAGTGTGAAGTAGCGCACAGACACAAAAGGAGGAAAACCTCTTGACTGTGGTTGTCGTGCTGATCCAATATTTGATTCTCTTGTGTCGTGTTTCTGTTATGAAGTAGCACGAGAAAGACTACTTCTTTTGATGTATACCACATTCTGCTCGTTTGGATAGGCTGTCAAAGGGCTATAGAATCTGCGACAGCATCTCCGAGCGTATTATGGCTATCTTCGAAACGCCCAATGGCCATGTCCTCTCTTCCTTAGAATAATGTAGCACCTCATTTGACGAGCACAAGACAGACGTACATTACAGGACGGGCGCTTACTTCAACTATTTTTATTGATCATCATGATTAGCGCACAAAAAGCAAGCAAAAAACACAAGAAAGTGCGCAACACATATTTCTGTTGTTAGTTGGTGCTTGTGTCGTGTACTTTCATGAGTTTTCTTTTTGTCCTTTTTGTGCGCTGATCGTGATGAGTATGTTCCAACTAGCCCAATTAGCTACTTCAGTTTTTATTGAAATCACGTGCATTGCATTCTACAGCAATAAAATGGAACGAACGCATGCGCTATCATAGGCGAATAGAACAACGTAAGACTTGTGCAACCAATTTTTTTCTTTTGGTATTTCATATTCACCGGCTCGCAAGGGTACCGATCTGGTGCTGACGCACGCGTCACTTTTCTTTGTGATAAAAATACTTCTGATAGTACGTGAGATAATCTGCCATTTCTTCTTCTTAGGATATTTTTTTTTCTCAAACCGTGGCTCACGTTTTCTGCAAGCGCTGCGAGAGGCGGGTAATACTAGAACGACGCCAACTATTCGCCTAACGCTCGTTCATGTTCCTTAGCGCGCTGGTTGATGCAGTGCCCAGTTTGACTAGCGTAAGTTCTGCCACTGTTAAAGAGGGATCTCGTTGACTAACGGCCATGGCACACAGCCTTGGTGTGTTACGTTCTACAGCCAGGAATCAACTGGTTGGTGCAGCACACTTTGGGGCGAGTTTTCGCTAATCTATGAGACGCCGAGAAGACGATCGGGACATTGTACTTGCTTCCAACCCTTTTTAGATTGTGGGTGACCCTAAGCATGTAGGATATATAACAATCAGTTTGGCGTCCTTATGTTCTTGTCTACGCGGCTTTTTCGGTCTCCCCATCAATTTCTGCGTTTGTGACTCCGTAATAGCTGCTAAACGTGGTCAGGGAACTCAGATTACAGTCTGGACGAAATTCATGATGTCATTGAGACTTGTACGAGAACTTTATAGTGGTGTCGCTACCCGCGCTTTTTGTTTTTGGCCATTTTCTATCCTACCAAGCGTCATCTCGCTGTGAGCGTGCTGTTTTTGGCACCGCGAAAGAGCAATATGCTAAAACGAGAAAAGTCAGTCTTCTGTTAATATCGTTCATTGTGACTCGAGAATTGCCGCACCCACGCGCAAAGAATAAGCAACGTACTTACGAGAACATGCCTCCATAGAAACCAGGCTCTGCGCTGCGCAAGCAGCGACCAACAGCGGGAGTGCCCATAGAAACGTCACTACGCGTTGCATGCTACTCGTCCGTGCTCTCGACGCAGACCCGTGTTCGAATGAGACGAGCCTTCTCTGGCCTAACCATCCGCTACGAACTCGGTTACGCTGGCCAGTGAGTTCGCGGTGTTGTCGACGTCTCCGCTGACCATTGGTGTGGACACAGCCGCTGCCTCCATTCCTGCCCGTGCTATACAATCGGTGAGTAAGCCAAGGTGCATGGAAGCACCATTTCCAACCATTGTGTACGACTTCGACTGTGGCGGCCGGTATTTGATTTTCCTTGCCGTGGAACATCTGTTACAACAGATCAAGGTTACTTTTTGTGCCCGACTACGGACAAAGTGTGGTGAGGAATACACACACAAAAAGCTAGAACAGTTGCCGCCGAGTTAAATGTTAAAATATACCCGGCACGCACTATTTCAAGCATCCTCGGTCAAGCTATATATAAAAAAGAAACGGATAATCTACACAAAACAAAATTACCGTGGTGCGCGCGTGTGTGTATCGTGTTTCATCTGAAAAATACCAGCATCGGTTTGCTTAAACCAAGCTATAAGCAGCTTTACTGTGGTACTTTTTGTGACTGCGTAAAAATTTTTATTGGTGCTATTCACAGCTGTTTTCAGATTCACCTTAAAGTTTACGTTGCCATTTTAAGCGTAACGACTGTATTGATGACTTACATCCTAGCCATCCCGTGGCATGAAATTATGCAGACCATGGTTAGTGTCACCTATCTTTCTAGCATAACAAAACCAACGGGACCCTCAAATCACTCAAGTCAGTATTAAATTTTCAAACTATGTTTGTTGTATAGCTGAACCGACGTCGCAAGGGTTATTTCTCAGTATAATATAAAAGTGCACACGTATAAGTCCGTGCAGCACAAACACATGTTCGTTCCACAAAAACATGCCTGTGCAATATTGTCATAGAAGAACTGTTTTCAATGTTATTATTTGATACTGAAAAATAACCTCCGAGTTGTCAGTTCAGGTATGCAGTAAATATTTAGGAAAATGTAATGCTGACTTCTCTGATATCGGTTTAGTCATGCCTAGCATATGGGTGACGCTAACCATGGTCTTCATAAATTGACGCCGTGACTTAGCCAGAAAGTCAGCCATTCGTATATTCATGGTGCTAAAAATTGGCAACCTAAATTTTATGTGATTTTCGAATGCTTTCAGAATATGCTGAATAGCACAAATGAAAGCATTTGCAAAGTCATGAAAAGGCCTGCAGTTAAGGATGCATGCCTTGATTATACCATATATGGGTGCATGAATTAACAGAAACTATATGCGGAAAATTGTTCAAAATAGTATTCAGAACAGTGATGTGCGTACAACAAAATAGTTACTGGAGCTATGACGCAAGTATACTAATTAGATCAGTAAATTTTGTGGCTCAAATTGAACGCGGACGATGGCTTTAAAAATGTCTTTCGGAAGCCCAATTGGAACGTGTTGCAAGGTGTGTGGATGCTACCCAAAGTTTACTGAAGCAATGTTTATTGGCGCATAAGAAAAGACGGAGATAAAAGTAATATAGGCGTATTACATAAAACAAAAGGGCGACGCCTCTGTCGACACGGCTTCAATATCACTTCATGATAAATAGATTAGGTGTCTCAGCAACACATCCCGGTTCCTCGGTTGTCCAGAAACTGTGATGCGCGTGCACATCAGCATGTGGTTCGTCAGTACTATAAATTCTTTCCACAGTTGAATAAAATGACTTGGAAGTTGGCACCCGGCCTGTTCTTTTGGACCTCGTTCAGTTCGCGCCAAAGGTTTCCCTGTTATGAACCAGTGCCAACTATAGCTAAAACCAGGATTCAGCTAGTACTAAATAAGCGGCACGCTGCTGTGTATACAACCCAGCGAACAAAAATTAAAAGCTGTTCCACATATTTTAAGTTTATCTGTGACTTATGTTAAACTTTAGCGGAACCTTTTCTTTTTTTCAAAACGTGTAAACATGTTCTGCTTTCCCGCTGGAACTTTCGTGGAATTAGATTAAGAGCTTATAAAGGCCGCTCTTCCAGCTGTTGTAATGACTGTGCGTCGTGTTCCATGCAAGCCTGGCTTTTTTTTCAGTTTTATCATTTTTTTTTGTCTTCGTTCCGGGCGCAAGCAGCTGTGCAACGTCAGTTTTACCGTTGTATGCCGCAGCGCTGTGTTCGTGACATTTATATGCGCAGGCACCGTATAGGAGCGGCTGGTGTCTGTCAGTGTTTGTTAGCTCTTCATAAAGTGTAGATGTAGGCAAGCAATAGACGTCCGTTTTCCAAACCACTGACTGTATCACATCAGAGAATATTCGTCACTAGAAAAGCAGAGAAGTGTCCAAGTTTTACCTTTGTGAAGTCAAACATGCCGTGCGTTGAAAATTCCCGCTCGAAGGAATTCCCAACGCTCCGTATTTCAGACTAATTGAATCCTGTAAACTTCCTCCCGTAATTCAAACAAACAGTTTTCCGACAACTTCATTGTACAAATTAAAAAAATGCGTGTAGCGCCATATACAAGCCTCGCCGCGGTGGTCTAGCGGCTAAGGTACTCGGCTGCTGACCCGTAGGTCGCGGGATCGAATTCCGGCTGCGGCGGCTGCATTTCCGATAGAAGCATAAATGTTGTAGGCCCGTGTGCTCAGATTTGGGTGCACATTAAAGAACCCCAGGTGGTCGAAATTATCGTAGCCCTCCACTACGGCGTCTCTCATAATCATATGGTGGTTTTGGGACGTTAAACCCCACATATCAATCAGCGCCATATACAATCAATTCTTCATGCCACGCTATCTGGGAACTTCGCTAAGTTGGAAAACCATTTTTTCCCCTGAAAATTGGCACGAACATTAAGCAGTGTTTCAAATCGTTTTTTTTTTCATTATAATGGGAATTGTTCTTGTGATAAGTGCCCTGTTACTGTTTTAAGATATTTTTTTTCTTTCTTGTGAAAGCTAAATGAAGTTTTTCCCAGTCCAGTCTTATCAAAATGTAATTTTATCCGTGCTTTTTTTTTCTAGCACTTGGAGTGTTACGTTTTAGTTCCCTAAAGTTCTGGCGCGGAGTTTCTCAAAGGTAATCTTTCTTTTATCGTGTCAAACAAGCATTTCGTTTTCTGCAAGATGGCTACGGGTTGCACGATTTTCGTGTAGAGTTAATATTTTTTTATCTTGAGTTGTCTGTATCCTTTCATTAGTTTTCCACTGCATTGCCCTCCTGCGTGGTCTAACATGTTGGCTTGCAGTACGAATAATCAAATAAATAATTACGTAAATAAAATTTTGCTATGTTTATTTCTTCAGACATTGCCACATCAAGTGAGCGTTCATAAGCGAGTGCACACATGCTTTATTAAATTTGCAGTATCAAAATTTTCGATAGCTGGCTGGATTTAAAAGCGATGTTAAAGGCGATCAAGCGTTAGTATCAAGCGATGGTCTCTGGTCGATTCCGCCGTCGCGTCATGATGGAGGAAAGCAGTGGCGTAAGCATCGTCCTGAGACAAAAAGAATCGGGCAGCAGCCTCCTCCTGTAACTGTGGCCAAGTCATTTCACGTTTTTTTTTTATTTATTTGAAGAGAAACTTGTCTTCAGCATGGTCACTCCACGATCAGATTGGAGACTCCGCATGCGAAAGTTCTCTTGCCGTGGCCTACTCCAAGCTTGTAGGTGAGGTTGCCCTGATGAAGAAAAGGCGTAATGATGCGGCTCAGTCTAATAAGAACTAACAGATAATCATGCAAGGAAGGTCGCGTTGCAATTTATTACTTTGGGACCCTCGTCTGTATATTTATATTTTGTAGCAAACCTTTCTTCGTAATAACAAAGTCTGATTGATTGATTGATTGATTGATTGATTGATTGATTGATTGAAGTACGAGGAATGTTATTAGTAGCCATTGTAATGTAAATTTGAAGAAAGATTCGTTACCAATTTAATAGATGGATGGAATAATGCCTTGAATTATTGGGCAGGTGCCATCGCGTAATGAGATCACGTGATACGTTATGACAGCAGCAGAAATAAGTCCGCTCTTGCTGTCATGGCTACTAAGGCGCTGACTAAAATTGCAGGTTTAAAGGCACATCATCATCATCAGCCTGACTACACCCACTGCAAGGCAAAGGCCTCTCCCATGTTCCACCAATAAACCCAACCTTGTATACGTTATGCTGCCACGTTATACTTGCGAACTTTTTATTATCATCGGCCCACATAAAGTCGTCTCCCCTTCCCGCGTTGACCTTTTCTTGGAATACCATCAGTTATCCTTAATGACCAGAGGTTATCCCACGTACGCGCTACGTGCCCCGCGCATGTCTTCTTAATTTCAACTGTGATACCCTAAACACACGTCTATTCCTTGACACACTCTTCTCTCTTCCCTTCTTTTAAGGTTACATCTACGATTTTCCTTTCCATTTCTCACGGCGACGTCCTCAATTTAAGCTGAACACGCTTGGTATAAGCCTCCAGGTTTCTGCTCTGTAATTATTGGTAACTAGAAGCTGATATATGCCTTCCCCCTGAGGTATATAAAAGCATACTGCAGATCCACAGCCGCAATAGTCTATAGCTTCTCCCATTGTCAAACAGATCTCGTCACTGCGACCGGAGACTTACCGGAGCAAATGCGCCAAGTATTCGGAGAGTCACCGAACCTCGGAACACCTCTCCCTTGGTCACGTTACAGGGAACATCGATGTAGTAGCAGCTTATCGAGCGCGCGGACTGGATGTTGATCGTATCGGTTTGCTGCTGCTCCGAATCCGACACCATCAGGTAGTCTGCGTCGTCAGCTGCATTGCCATGGCGTGATTATATGGCTGTTCAGTGCAAGTCATGGCAGCAAATACGTGACGAGATAACAAAATATCAAGAAGCAGATCAAGAGGCCAATGAATGTATAAGGAACGTTAACTGTATTGTTTTGAGTGTTTCGTAGTAATTGTGGTATCGGCATGTGAAGTAAGTAAAGGGGACGAAAAGACAACTTGTCGTTGGCAGGGACCGAACTTGTGACCGCATATACCTTCTTTGGCTTCTCTATTTGCTGCTTTTCATCGGGGCTGTGTCATAGATGAACCAGCGTTCCGAAAATTCCCTTCTTTCATTCATAGCGATAGTTTCGCACCGGAAGGGTTGATGCATGCATATGGTATGCAAAAGCTCGTTTGTACGTGCTGCGGCGTGTGAGCACGTGGTGTTTTGACGCAGTGTCATGCCCTCTCCCGGATCTTTGTAACAATCTAACTCTGCTTTTACTTGAAATTCTTGCGGGGGTCGATTCGAGAGGGGAAAAAATTAGGGGACCCTAAAGCTTCGCCTTTAGGAGTTGAACGCGATAGCGACATCCTATTCGTAGTGCGTACTTCGAACATTTAGTGCATGAAACCTTTTCGAATATGCTATATATGCACCCGCTACGTGGCCTTAAGGGAATAGGCGCCTTAGCGTGTGTGCCTTTTGCAGTGAAGCACCGGCTTTCAACCACGGATACGTTATATTCTGACGCCCATTGGCAATGAACGCTTTACCACGCATTATTACTGCAATATTTTATGTTGCATTGTGAAGCATATATACAGGGCACGTGTGTTTGTGAAGCATGAAAGCTACTTTCACTGGGTTTCCGAGCAGAGGAAGTTCGTTTCACTGTTTTCACAAGCAGAGGCGAGGCCGCGTTGTAGAACGTCCACTTACCACGCAAACGACCCGGGTTCGATTCCAACTCTGACCGCAACAACCCTAATTCGGTCACTCTGGCCCAGGATTCTCAATTTGCAGCGTTCTCGATTTTTTTTCCGTCACGCATAAGATGATTACCGTTTAAAACAAACGACGCCGACGCTGTAATTTCTGCGAAACGAGCTCTTTACCGCTATCGCGTTAACAAAGTCCTGCAATGACACTATACTCGATAGTTACATAGAAAGATATTGCCGGGCCCCTTTAACGCGCAAGCTCTGAGAAAGTTAATTTTCAAAAAAAAATTAACTAAAGTAGACTGTTGACAGCAATGAAAAAAAAGTAATCAGGCTAGCTCTAAACAGTAGCTTGAACTTACTAAAAATGTGGAACAATTATTTTTGGTTATTTCAAACTGTCTACTCAAAAAAAAAAACTTGTGCTTTATGATTTTTTGCATTCATTTAAAAATTATCCTTAAAGAGTTCTTTGCTGCACCATAGAGCTTGACACTTTGCAAACAGCAACCAATGTTACTACGACTTTTTGACTTGATTCTATGGTGAAATGAACGACGGCACACAAGAAAGATACACACGCAACACGCTGGCTTTTTCCTCGCTCATGTTTCTGCATTTATTTCACAAAGAAAGAATAAAATTAATTGTTCAAAGCTACTGCTTTGTTGTGTGCGCATCCTTATTTTGTACCGTCATTAGTAGCTCTATATAATCTACAGTCATCCTTTACCGACACGCTCAGTCTTGAACCTTATAAAACTTTTCGTGCACTTATTTCTATGCTTCTGCGCTATGTTATACTGATTAGGTTTTAGCATTGTTGAGGCACTGAAAAATTTCATGTCTATAAAGAAGTTTTCTGTAGCGCAAGTAACCTAGCAGGAAACGATCAAGAAAATGACATTGTCTTTATTATCGCTTTCTACTAGCTCAACAGGTGCCACTACGGGACTCTCAATTCCACATGTACATACAAACCGCAAAAGCCACGGCGTTGTATAAAAGGGATCAATAATTTAGCTAGAAAAGAATAGCCGTAAGCAATTGTGATTCGCGATTCTACTAACGTAACATATTGCACCTACATGATGTACACATTCACAGCTGCCTTCCTTGTGCTCTGCGATACTCACTCGCTTCCGCGTAGAAGGTGACGTTGTATTTCTCGCCTTTGTTGATCACGCACGGATCCTTGTCACAAGGGGAAAGGGTGATGTTCTTGAAGCCAGGAATACTTTCTTTTGCGGAAGCTAGAAAAACAAAAGAATTAAGCAAAATGTTCTAGAAAGAAGTCAAGTTTTGACGGTTGGTACGTATCGCAGAAACGAACAGAGGCCAAGACGACGGTTGTATACGAGCACTCTTCATGTCGTGGGGAATAGTTTAGATACCCGGGCCGTAGGATACTGTCGCACGGTGGCATCCTATGCCGTCGTCGTCGCTTGGGGTTACGCAGGTAAAGCCGTGTGTGGCATATCATAAGATATATTTTGAGCATGGGTGTACGCCGTGGTGTTGTAGCGGTTACGAAGACCGACTGCTGACCCAAAGGTCGCGGGCTCGAACCCTGCCGCGGCATCTCGAAGGAGGTGAGCCTGAGGATCGTGTACATATCGATATAAGTTGAAGAACACCATATATGGTCGAAATTTCCAGAGACTTCCACTACGGAATGCGGTAATATCATTTCGTTGAACCCCATATTATATTACTATTTAAGAGGGTGGTAAAATGAGTGAAGCTGAGGAGGGGCGATGTAAAAGAGAAGGGGGAAAAAAAGGAGGAATGAGGTCAGCAGCTGCTGCCATCTTGTGTCACTGCTTGGTGTTATGCTGGCAAAGCCACGTGTAGCATAGGTATTGATTGATGCGTGTGGGGTTTAACGCCCCAAAACCACCATATGATTATGAGACGCCGTTGTAGAGGGCACCGGAAATTTCGACCACCTGGTGTTCTTTAACGTGCATCCAAATCTGAGCACACGGGCCTGCAACATTTCCGCCTCCATTGAAAATGCAGCCGCCGCAGCCGGGATTCGATCCTGCGACCTGCGGGTCAGCAGCCGAGTACCTTAGCCACTAGACCACCGCGGTCTAGTGGCTAATAGCATAGCCATGTATAGGCTTTTTTTTTTTTGTGTGTGACACCTGGGTGCCGCAATCTTCACCTGTTAAGTCGATGTTTTCTTCTTCTTGAATATCGTGCCGTAAATTATTCTTTGCATGAAACATAGTATGCAGCAACCCAGCCGAATTCATGCGTATGCGTCTATCGTAACACTGCCCGC
This sequence comes from Rhipicephalus microplus, assembly GCF_043290135.1. Taxonomy (NCBI): domain Eukaryota; kingdom Metazoa; phylum Arthropoda; class Arachnida; order Ixodida; family Ixodidae; genus Rhipicephalus; species Rhipicephalus microplus. The sequence goes on along the minus strand of NC_134709.1, from coordinate 5,987,599 downwards.
TTAGTTGTTAAAGATACAAGACCCAATGGCTGACAGCCCAACATGGTGACACTGAAGCCCATACGTAAAATATTCTGTAGCAAAAGAGAGGAAATGAAAGGGCGCGTGAGGAGGCGTGACACGAGAGGGAGGTGAAGGAGAAGGGGGAGTGTGGTGTAGCTATTTATTAAGTAATGTACAGCGTAGTCATGCATAGTATGGTAAAGTGAGGTTGCTGGAAAGAGAAATGAGGGTCAAGAGCAGAGAAAAGAGAATAAGAAAGGGCAAATCATATAGCATAGCCTTGTGTGGCGTCACGCAGGCAAAGCCATGAATACCATAGCCAGGGTAGAGTAAGGGTGTGGGAGAGGAGGATGGGGAGGGAAAGGAAGATGCCAGATGAGCATTGCATAGCCATGGATGGCGTCATATTGGCAGAACCATGCATACCTCAGCCATGTATGGCATAACCACTTGCATCAGGGGGTCGGGAAAGGAGAGTGAGGAGGATCGAAAGAAGGGAGGATGCTGTCATCAAGTGTCGTCGCTAGGTGTCGCGCAGGTAGTGCGATGTATAGCACAGCCACTACGCCATAAACCATACTTTTTGTGTATTCATTATTCGCTTATTCGTCATTCTACTAGAAAGACTGCACACGTGTAGGGCATCGTGTGCACATTTTTTTTTTTTTTTTTAAGGGCGAAGCACCTTACACCGTGGGTTGTACGTCCCGTGTCGTCGTTGTAGTAGTGGCCAGTTGCATAGCATTGCATGTCAATAAAAACGGTGTCGCAGCATATTCGCGAAGTGAATGATGATGTGTGGGGTGAAGCGTCAGTCAGTCCGTCCGTGCTTTTGTGCGTCCGCTTCGCCCCACTCGTCTTCATTCGCCTCGTCTATATGCTGGAATATACAACGGCATAGCTCAGTGGTAGAGTACTGGGCTGCCACGCGCAGAGGTCCCGAGATCGACTTTCGTTCCGTTCTCGGCATTTTTTTTTTTTATTTCGCACGATTGGTTACGTACGCCGGCTACGGGGGCGACGGACAACTATGGCGTCAGAATCGGCCGTTGTTGTAATCTCGACGTAGAGGTCCTTCAAAAACGCTATACGAGTCTTACCAGATCGCCCCGCCGTGGTAGTCTAGTGGCTAAGGTACTCGGCTGCTGACCCGCAGGTCGCGGGATCGAATCCCGGCTGCGGTGGCTGCAATTCTGATGGAGACGGAAATGTTGTAGGCCCGTGTGCTCAGATTTGGGTGCACGTTAAAGAACCCCAGGTGGTCGAAATTTCCGGAGCCCTCCACTACGGCGTATCTCATAATCATATGGTGGTTTTGAGACGTTAAACTCCACATATTATCAAAACTACCCCCTTCTTTCGAAATTCGGGGGGGGGGGGGGTGGCTACGGGCCTGCTTTGTACTATTTGGGGTAAAATAAATGACAAACTGGATGAAAGCGAGCGAAAAGTAGTTTACATACCTTTGCATTCTTCCAGTTTCAGGAGCTGCTGCGCTCCGCACGTGCTCATTAGTAGAAGTGGCAGGAGTGTGACGGCGTAGTGACGCATCCTGAAGTCTCCGGCGTCCGCGTACGTGCAACCAAACGAATACCTGGCGGAAGAGGACTGCGTGCTCTCATATACCTGCAGGCTTATCGCCGATAGTCGAACGGGGGCGCAGCTGCGCGCTGTCACTTTCCCATACATCGTCACATGATCCGGCTGCCTCCTCTCTGTCTCTATCGAACACTCTCTCCCATTAAGAGATACGCTTACGGGGAGCGCCTATCTGAGCACGTAAGGACGGAAAATTCGTTTTGTTCGACAAGTTTGACCAACTTTATCAAGGTTGAAAATATTATTAGTATCACAATAAATCAATTGAGATTTATTTCAGCTTCATTAGCATTCAGTGGAGCTTTGTGGGTACAGACAAAAAAAAAGCTATAGATCAGGGTCGACAGGGTCTGTCGCCCCGGGCTTGGCACACGTGTGATACACAGTATACAGAAAGATAAAACGGACACATGGCAGTTCTCTCCACTGGAGCAACATAAATAATCTAGCTGAACTGAAAAATGAACACAATGAAAAGAAAAGAAAGGCATATTCAAAGAAAAGCGGCGCACAAAAAAGACGGAGACAGCGCTGTGTGTGGTTCTCTTCTTTGTCTCCGTCTTTTTTGTGCGCCGCTTTTCTTTGAATATGAATATACACCAACTCGCCCAACTTTCTATTCTGTTGAAAAGAAAGGCAGTGGCACAACACATTGAGATAGACTCGATCAAAAAAAAAAAAAAAACGGGGCAAGGAGAGAGATTCACAGATACCTTTATCATCACACAGATAAGTGCGTGGAAGTGTTACGTATGTTGCTCGGAATTATTATAGTAGCAGCAACTGGTATTTCAACATCCGAGTTCCCTTTGGTTCGCGTTCTGGGTAAGCTCCAGTATTCACGAACCATCGAAATGCGCACATGTTCAGCGTGAGTTAGCCCTGACAATTCTGGGGAAAATATCTGAGGTTTAACGTCCGAAAACCATGATACACACTATTACACGAGACTCCGTATAGCGGAGGGCTCGAGAAATTTCGACCACTTGCGGTTCTGAATCTAAGTACACGGTCCTCAAGAGTTCCCGCCTTCATCGAAAATGTGGCCGCCGCGGCCGGGGTTTCGATCCCGTGACTTCTGGGCCAGTAGTCGAACTCCCTAACTACCACGTGGCAAGTACAACTTCAAATCTGTGTACCACTGGAAAAGAGCAGCTCATTATTTTATCATTCTACTAGTTTGCCTATGAAGAACACACGTGGACATTTTTATACCACACCTACACCCCAGTGGGCTGCATTATATCCAAATCAAGATTAGGGTTAGGCGTAATTGTTTCAGATATATATTTTTGCCGACTCACAAAAATATAAAAAATTACATAATATATTTAGATGACGCATAGATTATTGTTCAATAACTTTTTTCACAACCTAATATAAAAAATTGCTTCGTGCAGTTACCTTGCTTCCTTCTAAATACCAAAAACTTAATTTAAGCCAACGCAGCAGTTTCTCTGAAAAGCTATTTTTCTGTTGGCACAACATATCTAGGCATGAGCCTGTGAGTTAAAAAATCCTGAAATAATAATATATATGTATTATATTCAATATTTATTATTAATATTATTGTTATTTACTTCTTCGAAATGACATAATAAATACCTAGTAATGATTCAAGTATGCATAAATTTAGGCTGACGAAAGTCGTGGGTTTGGCTTGAGTGGCAGTGCACAGCAGTCCTAAATCAAGCGTTGTATAGGCTCTAAATCGTGCATAACATTGCACACCCATTTAAAAAAACGTTTTTGTAACATGCACTGTTTTATCGCAGGAGATTCAGCGCGTGACATACTTTTCAGAGATGACTGATTGAATTAGTCTGCATTTCTCGCCTGATAGTACACGCAACTTCACTGTTTTTTCGTGCGTGTACTTTTAACGAAAAAGGTGGACAAGTTTATGTAACGCTCACGTATATAGTCTGCGGTTTCTGGCAGGCTCTCATGGCGTGGAACACAGTTTCGTTCATTGGTAGAACAGAGCGTGAAATGGCTTCTTCAAAACTTTATTTCTATTCCGTACATGACGCCAATGCGCAACCTGGCTATTCCTACGATAATACAGGGAGGCCGAGCCTTCTGGTCCGATCGTGAGCGTACTCGACAGCCAAAACTCGATTGTCTTAAACGGACACCGTCACAAGTTTATTATTAGCGGAGGAAATCAAAGATGAAGTTTGCTTTTTTAAATTTCGTACCGTGATCTGCGCGCGCGACGTAAAAAATTCCACAATGTATTTTTCGTATTTTCGCGACATTGACTCGCCGATGATGAGATTTTGTGAGACTTCGTATGCTAAGTTTATGGCGTCCACTGATTACAATGTACTTCAATTTTATCGATTCTAAGCTACGTAGGACCGAGGCCTTCAAAAACTGATGATGTCACAGTGTTTCCTGCGGGAATCTTAAGGTGGCGTTTCCACACGCAGTTTCTTTTCGAGAGTTTTCTCGCTCACCAAGCGTCGTGTCGCGACGTGGAGGGGTTTTTTCGCGACTGTGAAATTGTACTTTACTATACGCGAAAAAGCTTTTTGCTCTTTATAGTGTCCCTCTAAGCTGGTATGACGATAGTTATAGCACGAGAACAGAACGACGACGCAGAGACAAGGACACGAAGGACACGAGCGCTTCTTGTCTCTGCGTCGTCGTTCTGTTCTCGCGCTATAACTATCGTCATGTCGTACCAACTAGCCCTATCTGCCACTCTTCTAAGCTGGTGATTTGATGGGCCTTTCGAAGTGCTCCCGCGTAATGAGGGAAGAACCACAGTTCCAAAGAATGTAATCTGACGTGTACACATACATACATACATACATACATACATACATACATACATACATACATACATACATACATACATACATACATACATACATACATACATACATACATACATACATACATACATACATACATACATACATACATACATACATACATACATACATACATACATACATACATACATACACACATACGCACACACACACACACACACACAATATTTAAGCTTTGATAGTAATGTCTATTTTTTAAGTCCCGTAGTAGTTAGTACTTGATTTGAACCGGTGATGAGTACAATAATGTTTGTATATGTCTTAATATTACGGCTTGTGCTGTGTTTAAGTTTGCGTGGGGGTGTGGATAAACTATTTTGGCGAGATGAAAAGTTGAGACTGATTTATCAGCGCAAAAAAAAAATGCAACTTTTAGAAAGACACACACACATCAGCGCTGTGTGTGTGTATGTCTTTCTAAAAGTTCTTTTTTGCGCTGATAAATCAGTCTAAATAATCATGAACCAACTCGCCCAAGCAACAGTTTTAGTAAGGAAAAGTTTGGCCAAGTCATTTTTACTAAGCACTTCTACGCGAAATTGCCTTGCTAAAGCTCTCATTTGCGGTCTTTCTCTGCCAGCTGTGCGAGCTCCTATATTAACTACGGTGAAGAGGAGGCTGTAGATTTTCACCGGAACGTGCTTTGTTACGCGTATCCGGTAGAGCAATGTAAAACTGAGAAGCCGGCATATATCTTAGGTGGCGTTTTAAGAACGAAATGGCCCCCGCTTTCTGCCGTTGCCACTGCACGTGCTATTGCAGGAATAACGGAAAGCTGAATTGTCGACGCAGCCGGCTCATGCATACGTGTCGCAGGCAGATTACGCGCATGCTCGAGTGAAGGTAGGTGTACGCAGAGGTGCGTGTCTGTAAGGCTAACATCGATGCTGACTCGTGTCGAGTGACGTCTGAAATTTTTTTTTCCGTCGCTTATTTTCCTGTCGCAACTGGTCTGACTCACCCGTCAGTACACAGATGTGCTGTGCGTCTATCGCTGCACCGAATGCAATTATTGCATGCTTTTTTGAAAGTGCTGTACAATTCGCACTCTGAGACAAAAGGTGGGGGCGGCTTGCGGTTGCGCAAGGCTTGAGACTGTCAAGCTGGGCGATTGTGAAGTCTATTTTGTTACAGTCCCCGTTTGCGAAAACCACACGCTTTTCAGACATAGCGAAGTAACAACTGAGACGCTTATTCGCGTGCATCTGTACCCGTGAATACGTTTCGTGCACCGTTTGTGCGTAAGAAACGCGGGGCACGTTTCGATCTGCTTTCCGTTCTGCGCGTGACCTTCCAGCTTGTTGCTATTGCGTTCATTACTTCGCCTTTGCGACAAATCTGTGCCTTTTTTTAGATGGGAAGCATCTTATGGTCGAGCTCAATCCGGTGTGCGACGTGATCCCACTTACTGCACATGCGTGTGCCCTTCTCTCTCTCTCTCTTTTACACTATCCCTTTCTCGCCTCACAGCGTCGGCTGGGCTACGCTCACTCCCCTCTCTCTCCTTTAGGCATCCCTCCCCGCGGCATTTTTTAAAATTGATTATACAAAGTACAGTACACAAAGTACAGTAGACACAAGTAAGGGGTGTAAGAGATGGGAAGGAAAGAAGTTGCAGGTGATGGCATCCCACCGCTGCCACCAGTTGTTAAGGTCGGAAGGAGGAACGCAGGAGGATACGAAACAAAACAGGTTTATGGCACTATTTACACATATTTACAGAAAGAAAAAGTTAGTGGTTTCACCAACCACGAGCGTGGTGGTTGAACGTTACATAGTTCAGAGCGCCGTCCAGCACTCTGCGGCGTCGTTTTATGCCCTGTCGGGCTCCTCCTCTCCGAGTGGAACACCAATCACACACACACAGGTGAGGGGGACGAGCATGCACGGTCCACGTGAACACTGCACTGCAAGGTGGCGCCCGCAGGGCTCTTCCTCGTCGTGTGAGTGCCGCTAGTCGAGAGTTCCCACGATCCTGGCAGCATATACTTCAAAGGGTCCGCCGATTTGTTCGCTTCATTAGCGGGACGATCTGCGGTGGCCGCCGCGGTCTCTTCCAGGAAGTTGCTGTCTTTGTTGGCCTCTCTCGAACGGTTAACGGCGTCTTGGCGACACGACGTCTCGTCCTCCGGCTAGCACGTACAATGCCTGACGAGCATAGGCAGTCGGCCGGTCGGCTTGGTGATTGGGGATTAAAAAGGAGCGCCGCTCTCCTGTCAGCTCTGGCTCCGGATGAATCACCGAGGTCATCAGGCACGCTGCTGCTTGAAGGGACGACAAAAGGGTCCGCATTTGAAGGACGGGAACTCGCCTTTGCTTGCTGCTTGGTCTGGATAATTGCTCAAATCTTCGACAGCGTCTGTCAGACTGGGCGCCGAAGGGAATGAGAGACGAATCTCCAGGCCAAACCTAACAGGGGCAAGGTTGGCAAAAAGGCAAATTAATGCCTGACAAGGTGCCGTAACCCGTCCCAGACAATAAAGCGCAAAAAAAAAAGCAGGAATGTACACATAATTTAAATATTTTAACAAAGAAGCAGCCGCATTTACAAATTTTTTATAAAAACTTATAAAGAAATGTTAGATGAACATTTTATCAAGTACAGACCTGTCTGCAAGACTGAGTTTATAGCAAACAAAGCAAAGAATATGTGAAGAAACCCAAATTTATTGAATAACAAACCAATTTATTAGAACTCATTAATGAAAATGTCACGAGTGTATACACTTCAATTATAAATACAACCTGTGTGATACCGCAGAGAGAGGAAAAATTATTCTTGGAGCCCTACTAGATATGAATGTATCTTTTTTTTAAATACAATTATTAGCGGCTCTCTTGCACTATGGTGATAATTGCGGGATGTGGATTTAATAGTTTAGGGATCATATGCGCTAGCTTTTGCGAGCCGTAGTTAGTCTTTATTCTTTCGCTGCAGTATGTTATGCGTCTAAAGCTGTATGTATGTTGTCTTTGCGAATATGCATCATGAAAAGCGACTGGGTCAGATTTCAATTTATCCCATATGATCATGGCTATTTTTTTTATTTAGGATGTTTTCAAACTTCAATATGTCGTGTTTGTTGAAAAGTGGAGTGCAGTGTGTTCTATAGGTCGAACCCCTTCAATTATCCGAACTATTCTTTTCTGTAGTTTATAAACACATTCTTTGTTTGTGTTTGTAGTGTTACCCCATAATAATAGACAGTAATTTGTACGCGAGTAAACTAAGGAATAGTACAGTTGCTTCGTTATCCAAATTGGCAAAAAGCATCTGATTTTCCCAATTACACCAATTGAGCGTGAAAGATTTACACCACCATTCCGTATGCGTACCCCTTTTCTCCTTTTCCACGTTTTTCCCTCTCTCGCCTTGCAACAACGATAGAGGTATAACGCAGGCAGCGTATGCTATCTACTCTCGCTTCCCACTCTCTCTCTCTCATCTACGCATCCCTCCCCATGGCGTTTACACTTTCATTGCGCATGCGCGCCCTCTCCCCGCCTTCGTTCCCCCCTCTCTAGGCTCGAAACGCCGGCGCAGGCAACGTCTGCTAGCGAGTTTCTTGTGCTCGCAGTGCACAACCAATTCACCTCCAGTGTAGCGCCGGCGGAGATTTCTCCTCAGCGTTGTTGGACAATGAAAATTCGCAGCGAGCGTGTTAACTAAAAACCGATTATGGGTCTCTGTCCAATCCGTATCTTCTGTCTCTCATTGCCCATTAGCAGCGAATGGCATGTTCCAGTAGGAAATACAGGTCTATCACTGGGTGCTTTGCGCCTCCTCAGATTTCTATCCTGCGCTACGCTGCAATAAGCGCCAGTGCCAACGCCGCCACCAGTGTAAGCGTTAGCGCCCCCTGCTCCGCATCTATGCATGGCTCCCTCTAGCAGGAGCTGGCGACATTTTTATCTTCTACATCATGAGTGGAACAGGAAGGGGTCACATTTATATGTGAAGCTTCTCATAGTGATCACCCTTACTGCGCATGCGCGTCCCCTCCCTTTTCATTCGTACCTACGCTCCTCCTCTCTCAGGTCGCAACGCGTCAGAAGCGTCTGCTGGCCAACGCTTGCTCCCCCTCTCTCTACTCTAGGCATCCCTTCCCGCGGCGTTTACAAGCCCATTGCGCATGCGCGTCCCTTCCCTCCCCTTCCTGCGCTCCACCCTCTCTAGCCTCGCAACGCTGCCAGCGTCTGCTAGTTTGAAGCCGGGATTCGATCCCGCGACCTGCGGGTCAGCAGTTGAGTACCTTAGCCACTAGACCACCGCTTTGATTGATTGATTGATTGATTGATTGATTGATTGATTGATTGATTGATTGATTGATATGTTGGGATTAACGTCCCAAAACCACCATAAGATTATGAGAGACGTGACTAAACCAACGCGGCGAGGCACTTGTGTGTGTTTGCCCGACTTCTGAAATAGCTCCTATCGTTTTTAACAATAGAGTTGTGTACATTAAAGTAATTCTAATGTAACAAATTATGTCGTGCTAGTTCACCATTACTGGTGTTGATTCCATGCGTTAAAGAAAAAAATGGCGAGCGGCTGTGTAGTCTAGGGCTGCGGGGCGAGTGTTCGCTGGCTCGAATCCCGAGTATGTTGCTTTGACATTTTTTCTATTGATTTATTTTTGTTTGCCATTTTTTTACAAATATAAGGACATATACACATCCGGAACAGGACGGTGACGGCAAAAATCAACCGAGAGTGTCTTTATAATTGCTGTCGCAATAAAACCGTGCTCACCACCTACACTTGCCTTGGCCATCCAGTCCAGTTTGGTTCGTTCGCTGTCCACACAGACATCTAAGATGCTGAAGTCATCCGCGTTGTACCTCAATTCACCGACTTGCGCTGCCTTTGGACAGCACGCTGTGAAGTGGTTCTGGTCCACGATTGTGGGCGTTGGTTCGTATCCTACTTCTGACGCCATGTATCGTCGTGCTGAGTTTATAGGTATAAACGGGCCGACGAATGTGGGCGAAATAACGACAACCTTAATTTCAGGCTCGATAATATAGGCAGGCCAACACGCGGTGACAAGGATAAAGAGAAAGGGCGTACCTAGCGCCGAGCAACACTGGACTTCGGCGCATGTTTGATTACATGGCAATACATGCATGATCAGGTATGTTTCCCGTACCTTGACCACCGACTAAATGATGTATCATTGTTTCCATTCAACCTGGTGCCTAAGAATGCTATTTTCAAGTCACTCTTTTGTTTTGTTTCATTTCTTTCTCTGCGCCAGGACGACTGTATACGTGTGACATTCAAGCAAGAATTTAAAAAAAAGCCTTTTTGAAGCTCCCGTGCTTTCATTGAAATGCTGAGATATGAATTGAGGGAAAAACTGTTTAAGAAAAAAAGGAGTCCTTGTTGGAAAATATTCTTGAAGGAAAGCCACCTAAAAGATGATTGCGAAGGGCGCTCACTATTTCTCAGAGCGCCATTTGTCTATATTAAATGTGGCTTTGGTCAGTTCCGCTGGTACCTTTGCACACAAAGTGAGAGGCGAGGCACGCGGCATTCAAACATTTTATAAATGTTTGTCGACAGATCTTTGTCGTCATTGCCTTCTTTGTTTTGTTTTGTTACTTTTTTTTCTCTGCATGTTTCCGTATTCCAAGTTTCCATACTGCATTCAACTTCTGCCTTATTTTGATAGTGGGTATGAGCCACACGTAGAGGAATTGTAAGAATACTGCAACCGGCGTTCACAATATCTCAATTTGTTACAGTGTATCCCGATTGCTAGACGAACTCGCAATCACAGCGTGACTGTTTATGGTCCGCATAGCCGGTTGTCCAACGTCGCAGGGCAATTTCTCCCAGACACGTGAACGTGATGGGAGACATCTTCAAGGGCAAGTCATTCATCAAGAAGGATGGCAAGTCCTTTCCGGCCGACACTGTGCTCCGGGACAAGCAGCTGATCTGCCTGTACTTCGCCGCGCAGTGGTGTCCGCCGTGCCGCATGTTCACGCCAGTCCTGGCGAACGTTTACAAGGACGCCAGGGCAGACAACCTGGCCATTGAGGTAGGTGAAGCATACACAGGGCTACAGCACTCAGTGTACAGCCCCGTTCACAGCTGTGTATGGACACCTCACACTGACACCGCCATGACCGGACATACAAAAACAAAAAAGGTGCCATAGGTTGGTGACGTCGCATTAATCATGTCATTACATCTCTTACTAATTGTTGTTTCCTACGCACAGAGGCCAATACTATTCTGGCCGCATCGTAATAATATTGAAGCATATTAAGAGTAATATAATGATGTTACCTTTACGTAATCAAAACGGACATGTTGGTGAACCAGTATGCTATAGAAGCTGCGTTGATGACTTCACGTGCAAGAGCGTGCGAGCAGGCGCTCTGCGGCGGTTGCAGGCTCCGACGTGGTGTGCCCAGGAGTGGCATAGGAGCATGCGCGGTCTGCCGGAAAACTACACCACGAGGCCGACGCGAAAAAATCGGTCCGAGAACGATTTGCCCGCCACGCGATAGCTTTACGGACTTTGCTATAGCGCGAACCACGTAACGTAAACAACGGGCTGCAAATTCAACATGGCGGCAGAGGCGTTGACGATGACCCGCATCGGCGAAATTGCGAACTACACGTACAGCACGACAAGTCTCGCGGTCTTGACAAGGACGAGTTCATCGAGACCCTGCTTTGTATTGCAATCGCCGAGAACTATACTGGAAGCACCGGCGAGTAGTGCCTCGCTTTTGCACGGGCTGAGACCGCAGCTGTGTCCGCTCTTGCCGTGGCTGCCTCTGGTACATTCTCCGAAACAACGCTTGAAGAGGTGCAGACTGTTTCTTTCCAGTACTTTGCAGGCATAACTAGAATTCAGCACGAAGTTGAATCCTCGGGAAACGGGCGAAACGGAATGCATTCTCGAATTGGTGAAGGCGGTGCTGGTATGTACGGAGGACAGATTGAATCTGAACGTTTTCAGATTCAATCTGAACGTAGTTTTCCGGCTGCTCTGCTGTTTCCTTTCTCGCTTCGCTTCTCAATTGTGATTGTGCCTTTAGGGCGCTTTAGACATCTCAGTTCTAACAGATGACGCGTTGCGACTGACAACAGGTGCGTGTTATGAGCTGAAACGCGTCATCGAGATGCCGAAACCACCTCGACGGAGCGTGCATCTTAACGCTGGCACACGCGCAAAGCAGGTCCTGGGCACGTCAAGTCACATCCCGCAACAGCCACAAGATGTCACGCCACACAGCACGGCCGCACGACGGGAACGCGGCTGTACGTATATACCGCACCGGTGTTTCATTCTATAGATTCAAGGAGACATTCTAAATTATAAATATGCACTCACCCAAAAGGACTAGAAGGTTACCTTTATTTTCTTGCCCGTGAATGTATTGTTCCTGCCCCATTACCGTGAGTAAGCCTTTCGCACTTAACGGAGTTTTTTTTTTACTGCCTCCAGAATCGGAGGCAGTCTCGGATCCTTGACACACACACACACACACACACACACACACACACACACACACACACACACACACACACACACACACACACACACACACACACACACACACACACACATGGGGTGATGCGGAGCATCACAGGGAGTTTCAGCGGTGTTTTTAACGGCGGCGTTTAGCGGTTTGCCGTGTTACCTGAACGTTTTGTTGGAAACACCCGCGATGCTCCGCAGCACTTCATTGTCAACTTCGAGGAGACGGTGTAATTTTTTAAGTGAATGTGGGCACGTGAGCTTGAGCCTCCCAAATTCTCGCATCCCCCCCCCCCATGAGCAAGCATAAACAAAACATAACGCATAAGTTCTGTGCCTCCCTGCCCCCCTGAAGGAACGTAATTGTCGTCAGTACACCCCCAACACACACACACACACACACACACACACACAGAAAGAAAAGAAAAATCCTGACGCTGCCCCTGCCAGTGCGAGCGCACGAAAACGCTCAGCGCCAACCACAGGAGAGCCTGGTTGGCGCACATAATGCGCGAAAATTTCGACGTAGAAAACAACGTTCATGTGCATGGAGCGCATTCCGTAGTAGGCTGGCGAACAAGAGGGCATACATGAAAGCATGAATTAAAGCGGACACTTCTGGTGTTCGTAGGAAAGCCATCCACGTTTTCGACGCCACCATCCGAGATGGGCACTCGGCTACAGCTTCAAGCATGCAGGCGCTGCACAACTTGAACGCGCAGTTGACCGCGTCACGAAAAATGGCAAGCGGAGGCCGATGCGTGTTGATGAAGCCAAGCGCGGCTCGCTCTCGATAACGGTGCGCATGCATTGGCTAAACCCTCAGTACTTGCTAACACACGCGCACCACATACATCCCTCTATGTTTATGGAACCAAATCGGGCAGTCAGGGAGACGTGGGATGGAGAAACGGGCTGCCAAGTGAGCATATCCCTGCACTCTCACGAGAACGCAACGTTCACATCAGCATTGTTTTATTTAGCAGCGTTCGTGCATTGCTGTTTGATATCCTGGGGCTGGCGAATGCATGGGTCAATTCGATGAACCGTTCAACTTACGTCTGAAAGCACGATCAAATTTACGGTCGCGAAGCTCCTTTGCAGACTGGCTCTACACAGCCGCTGGTAAAAGCAGCTGTGATATCCCATTGACTTGTGCGCCTTTATTTTGCCAGGAGTAACAAAGTTAGTGCTGAAAACCAAATAGTTTATAATGCTTTCGGACGACACTTCTGAGAAGGTGGAGATGTTCGCAGTCGTATCTGCAGTGTCTGTTCCGAGTCGAAGCGTGTAGGGATCCACTCCGTAGCACAACGGCGTCTTTTCCTCGATACCACCCTTGCCCTATCATTTCTGAATACCACGTTGCATTTAACGGTCTCCTACGACGGAGCCGCATGCACGTGTCTAATGCGCGCGCACTGCGAAAAGCTTCGAGGATGGAATGGAACGAAAAAACTTTATTTCAGTCCTGCAGGACGCGCTTAGCGCGTAGCGGGCGTCTCCCACGTAGGGACCGACAGGGAGTACCTGGCGGCCGCTTCGTCGGCCTGCTGGACAGCCCATTGCTGGTCGGCGAGAAGTAAGCTCCTGAGAGACCTATCCCACTTGTTTGAGGTAGAGTCGGGAGGAGTGTTTCTACACTCCCAGAGAATGTGTGCGTGTGTCGCTGCGTGTCCACATGATGGGCATGTGTCGCTGGGGTATGCATCGGGATAATAAACGTGAAGCTTGGCAATGTTTGGGTACGTGGGGTACGTGTCTGTCTGTGATAGGCGTAGGGCTAATGCCTGCGGTCTGTTAAGTTTCGGATGTGGGGGTGGAAAATGCGGCGTTCACGGTAGAAGTGATTTGTTATGTCATTGTACGTAATGGGTGCATCCCTATTGGTCTCTAACTCAGAAAGATGAGGTTGCCCTGTGGTGGTGCGGTCGGTAAGTGCGCGCGCTGCATCATGGGCGATCTCTTTGAGGTTGGATAGGGCACCCGGCACCTGGCCGAGATGGGCGGGGAACCAGATGACAGTGTGGTGCTTCAGAGCACTCTGGTCCACTCTGCGCAGGATAAGTAACGCCTGGTCGGAACTTCGAGGATCTCGCTTTGTAATCTATCTCCGGATTGTGCCAGAAATTCGGCCTGATTAAATATAGGACAGCAGTTTCATCGCTTACGTACAGTGCTCTGCGACATGTATACTCTTCTTGACTGTGTAGATTGTATAAAACAACTGATATGTGGAACACAAGAAAGATGCACTTACAACAAAGCGCCTTGAGACGAGCATTTGCTGGACACTGCTATTCTATTTTTTTTTTAATATATTGTGGATGTCAACCGATCTTTGAAAACTGCTGCATTGCAAGAAATAGTGGCGAAAAACTGACGCGCGAGGTAAATGAAACAGCCTAAATTGTGCACCTAAGTAACTAGTGCGTAAGGGTGGCGTCAGTCAACCTATATGTGAAAAATATATGTTTCTTCGTGTCATAAATAGAAATAGTGTACATCATTCTTTTCTCTTTCACCTCAGTAAAATGTTTATGACTAGACTGTTTGGTGATGTCGGGTAGACCAATTCGTACACTCTTGTTTTTTTTTTTTCTTCGTTCGATGTTTTTTCTCTTGACAATGTTTCTTTATTTAATTCCGCCAGAAAGTGGAATAAAATTCATTGTTCGAAGCTGGCGTTTTGCTGCGTGTGTATCTTTTTTGTGTCCCGTCGATCAGGTGCGCGCATATGCAATCTACAAGCATGCTTTATAAAGACGGCCAGTCTTCAACCTTGGCAATGTACACTTCTTGTTTGGGGCCACAGGTCGTGTTCGTCTCTGCCGACCGGAGCAAGCAGGACATGCTCAACTACATGCGCAAAACCCACGGTGACTGGTACGCCCTGCCCTTCGAAGATCCACTCCACGGGTGAGTGACGCCCGGGGAATGGGCTAAATCTAGTTATCACGGAGTGTACCAAGGAGATTTTTTTTAATTGACGGAGTAGAAGTCAGTGCCCAGGAGTGAAGCCGTGCCCACCTAAAGATGGCTGCGGCCGCCATCTTAATAAGGGCATGTTATCCTGTCCGCGAAGGGAATTGAACGTTTTCCTCGCATGCTTGACGAGTTTAATGCGGCAACTTCTTCTGGTCAGTTACTGATCGAAGTGTGTCTTGGTGTTACCAGTCTTCCTTATCCACCGCGATACGTGCTCGATGTGTTATTTCTTTGAGAACGAGTGTATTCCATTTTTCAAAATAAAGTTGTAGTTACCAGGGGCGTAGTCCGGGGGAGGTTAGATTTCGAGGTGGGGGGGGGGGAGCTGAATGCCCCCTCAAATCGTTCAAATTTGCTTGCGTATATATACATGCATACACACAAACGCACGCACGAACATACAAATAATGTTTGAATCACCTCCACACCCCCACCCCCCTCTTCCGAAGAAATTTCTGGCTACGCCGCTAGTATTTGCACCAACAGATAAAGGTTACTCAATCTGTAAGTGAGCACCACCAGAAGTATGCACATATTTAAGATCACTGGAGGACAAAAGCTGGCTCCACCTTTGCTGACAAGGCATTGCGGGAGGTTGCACACCAGCAGTTTTTCTTCAGCCTCATTAAACAATACAACCGTTTCGACTTGCCACGCTCGAAGCTCATCATGTCACTGCTCCACAATTTTTCTGAACACGGGAGCTTACAAGCCTCCCTTATTGAAACTAGTGATGCGGGCGTTTAAAGATCGGATAAATTGTGGAAAATATTGCCTGGTACTGGTTGATGCTAGATATTGATGGATAATCATCAGCTTCAGCCTGGTGCACGGCAAAAGCCTCTCTCATGCATGTTCCGCCAGTCAACCCGGTCCTGCGACCACGTTATAAACCCGCAACGTTCTTCATTAATCTACGCCTTGAAACAAGACAAACGAAGAGAGACTACTTATGGGCCTGTTTCTAGGCGTACTTTTGTGTGTTCGGTGTCCTACAACTAGCCCACGTACGCTCCTAGAGTTATTCATCTCATCTGCTCACTTTACTTTCTGTCTCCCCCTCACGCTTTAACCTATACACTCGAGGAAAACAATTGGTTGCTTTTAATAACCAACGGTTATCTCACTTATATACGTGCTATATGCCCCGCCCATGTCCATTCACTCTTGAATTTGACTAAGAGTTCGTTAAAGAGCCACTAAACAGCCCTTGAAGATATGAAGAACGAGTGCGTCATTCTTTCCTGGCGTTTCCTGTCTTTTTGGCACAATCCGTGACGTCAGGATGAGGTCAGCTGTCGATTGGTCGATATGCGAGAGATGTTCGCTGTGAATGGTCGCTTATATGTGACCCTGCTTTACCATGCAGTCGCATGCCCGTCCTGTCAAGTCGTGCATGTCTATCGCGCGCGATAAACTGATATGGCCTCGTTTTGTGCGTTTCCGAATGCGCAAGTGGAGATGTCATCGTGTAGTCGAAAAGCGCTCCGGCCTGGCCCAACGCTGGCATTCCACGTGTTTTATGAAGAAATAAGCGGCGAGGATGAGATAGCGACTTTCGGACTCGGTGCGGTATTGGGCCCTTTAAGACTTGTTTGTTGCCTGACATACATCTGCTCCCTTCCTGTTCTTTACTGTTACACCTGTCATTTTCCTTTCTGTTGCTCCAATAATGGTTCAATTATTCGTAATGCTCGCAGTGTGCTGTATAAGCATTGTAACACTTACAGATAATGATGACATTATGCGATGGTGATCATACTTTGCATATCGCTCGTTTGAAACCAACGCCGCGAGACGTCAACGCTGCAGACAGTCATTTATTGCATTTACTGAGACATTTTAAGCTTTAATTTTAACATTTTCATTCTATCTGATTCGAATGATTTGAGTTTGCCACATTTTTCGTTCAATTTTGTTGATCTCTTGGTGTGTATTTTTCGAAGCGCGAAAGTTTACAAAGACTTCTTAAAATAAAACATGGATACCTCAGCGGCACTTCCTAAACTCTGCATGCGGACGTTCTTTTTTAATGCAATAGCAAATATATGAACACTCTCAATGGCTATTAGCCGTTGGCGTTGCCGTCATGTTCCGTATAAAGTCCAAGTTGATGACATGCCCCTGCGCATCGTATGTGCAACGCGGCTGAAGCAAAGATCTAACGATCAGGCCCAAAAGTTTCATGCGATAATCTAGAGGAAAAATTAGCGCTGTGACCATTGTACAATCATGGGAATTATGAGAACTACAGGCTTCATATTGGATAGTGTTAGCTAGTGATATGTCCACAGATCTTTTTCTGTAGTTTTTGTTTCATCTTTCGCGCAGCTTGGGTAGTAGGGTGTGGTGCAAAGCACTCATTTCCCTCTCGTGTCAAGCAAAGAGGAAACGCCCCACCCGTTTTTTACGAGCACGAAGGGACGCGGGGATGGGTCTCGTTCGAGCAGCACCTGTGAACCTTAATTCTGACGGCGTGGTCGCTATCGGTTGCGCTAACTCGACAGTCATCAGTGCTCGACTGCGCTCTATACTGCGCGAAAAGAGCATTCCTCCATAGAGCGGCCGGATTCTCTTACACCAGCGTTTTCTGAAGTTACGGAATATCGGATCCAAAAGCGTTAGCTGCCAGCTTCAGTTTATTACAATTTGTTGCTATCACAGCTTGTTGCTATCGCATTCATTGCTTTGCCTTTACGGTCAACTGATTTTTCTTTTCTCTGCACGTTATTTATACAGTGAACTAGAAGAGCGCTTCAAGGTGGCCGGCGTGCCCACGCTGCTGGTGATGAAAACCGACGGCACCGTAGTCTGCCCCAATGGCAAGAAGCTCGTGCAGGAGCGCGGAGTGCAAGCGTTCCGCGATTGGCTCAGCCACTGAGACGTCATCGGCCGTGCACAGAAACCCGCCCACTAGCGCCTAGTTCGGAGCTGTACAAGCGTTGCTTCGAACATGAAGAAGAAGCTCCACCGCTTGCTATTGAGTAACGTCGCCTATGCCCCCTCTATATTTCCACGTAAATGTGATAGCCTTACGTGGCACAACTTTTATGTACGTTTGAAATGAGACGTATAGCCGCCTCTCCTACTCTGAACTTAGGGGCTGTTAGTTTTTTTTTTTTTTACATCTTTTCTGAAATAGACACGCTATATAGACAATTTGTTTCGGCGTTATTAAATAAATGTCCTCTTGTTGGCCTTGCACGTAAATGAGATTATCTGCCGAGGTATACAAGTTTTAAACATGCCTGAAATGCGACATATAGTCTCAGCTTACCATCATCATTATGGTTAGCGCGGCTGTCAGCAGTTACGTCTGGCGGCGAGTATAGGTGGCCGAGCAACAGAAAAGATTGGGAACTTTGTTTGGCGTTTGGCAGCTGGCTTGAATGGTCGTCTTTTGACGGAGGTCTGCGAGATATGCCAAGCGCGGGTCGTGTCCCGTGGGTCTCTCGTGGTGAGACGAACACCGACGACGACGCCCTCGCCTTACCTTGTGTTGTTGAGTGTATTGAAATGTTGTATAAGGTTGTTCTAGCGCGTCACTAGTGCCGTATTTTATTGGTTTAGTGATATCGTGTTTTGTAAAAGCAGTTCAATAAAGGTACCCGCTGTTTGGTTTGGTTGGACGGCGTTTGCTGTGGCCGTGCGTTTCTGAGAGCGGCACTCTGCTTCCGAGAGACCCGACGCAAAACAGCAGCAACTGATTAAAAACGAACGGAGCACAACATTTCTGTTGCCACTCGTTTAACGTTATAAGTGAATGTTCTCAAAAGTGTACATCTATTCGATGTTAGTAAACAGCGGTAGGTGCCGTGGAAACAACAACAACAACAACAACAACAACAACAATAACAATAACAATAACAACAATAATAATAATAATAACAATAACAATAACAATAATAATAATAATAATAATAACAACAATAATAATAATAATAATAATAATAATAATAATAATAATAATAATAATAATAATAATAATAATAATAATAATAATAATAATAATAATAATAATAATAATAATAATTAATGATGACGATTGAGAAGGAGGATCTAACTTTTTGCTTTATTTCCCTCCCCTCCTTGCTTCATCTTCAGTCGGGAGTAATCGATTGATCATGTCTTTTTCTCCCTTGAAAATATGGTTCTGGAATCACCCGCAGGTCGCGGGTTCAAATCCCGGCTGCGGTGGCTGCGTTTCCGATGGAGGCGGAATTGTCGTAGGCCCGTGTGCTCAGATTTGGGTGCACGTTAAAGAACCCCAGGTAGTCGAAATTTCCGGAGCCCTCCACTACAGCGTCTCTCATAATCACATGGTGGTTTTGGGACGTTAAACCCCACAAATCAATCAATTTGGTTCTGGAATAATACATCAGAACCAATTATTCTTTCTTTTAGGGACACCACTCTGGGCTACAGCCACAGGTATGTTTTCTTCGCCACTGAGGAATTCATCAGTCAGCCTACAAGAGTATTCAGCTGAAAGTCTGCTTGTTTCAAATGTCCTATTGCCAGCTTTATTCGTACCTCAATTCAGTGTAATAGTTAATATACAGCGAGTAATGCACTATATAAAATACTGGAAAAAATTTTCTGAGATTAATTCGTCGCGAAGACCAGGACGAATTCACGGCGCACTGCTCCAACTTGTAAGCACGCCTCAACGACACGTGCAGTGCACGCACTGAACTCCCCGGTCAGCTTTAATCAGTCGCCACGGCAGCAGCGATTAATTGTTCCCCGAACCGGTGAGTGGCGGCCGTGCGTATGTTTAGCTTATGCGATTAGTAGATGTGCTACTAGCATGACCTCTGGCGCGGAAAACACGTACGAGGAATACATCGGTAACTTGGCTATATAATTTAGTGAACAGCGGCAGGTAGTGCAATGGGCTGGGCGCTATTTCAGCGATCGATTGTTTGCCCTATCGCTAACTTTGCGGATAGCTAAAAAAAATACAGAATTGTCATGCGGTACATTACGCGTACAGCCTACCTTTGCTGCCACGATGAACTTTCCTTGAAGTTGCTTCACGAGACCGTTGGTGACATAAATATGAGTGCCCGAGAATTCGTAGCCGTTTAATTGCTCCCGGGTCACGTAGTTTCTCGGGGGAACCAGAGACCAGGTGGTGTCCGCAAGGGGTACACAAAGATGAGAGGCAACATCGTTCGTGATGTATTCGTCAAATAGCGGCTAGGGGTTTCGTCATTTTAGTGGTGTACTCATTGCGCACGGGGTGAGGCAGTGACTTTGTGTAGTGCCCGAACAGCATTTTTCGCAGCGGTACCGCGGCAGAGCGAAAGAATCGGTCGCGTTCGTCACGTTACCAATACGTAACAACACCGTGCTCCAGCCCGGTTTCTTAATTATGCAAGTTCATACAGCCCGCAAAAGCCAAAGAAACTTGGAAGGTAAGGAAACACAAAACCCACATAAACATGAAGAAAGAAATAAGCTTTCCTTCCTCCATGCACATAAACAATGGCAAGCATGGGGGCTGGGTCGTCTGCTGCGTAACAACCTAAAAATGGCGCCTAATAATGAATGGATAAATGAACATAGATGTACCCTTTAGATCGGGGGGTGGCTGACGCCACCTAGCTGTAATACTTAGCGAACCGAAAACTCAATGTATCTTTTTTTTTTTGCTATTAATAGTGAAGTTGAGGACTGGTACATTGCAATAAAGGGGTTAATTTTCACTCGTGTTTTAATTTTAGCCACCAATCAGATAACCTCCTTCCAGTTAATTCTACCCGCTTAGTCTATTTTTCCCTCTCTGTCCCTAAACTCCAGTGCTTTGAAAAACTCTGCTCCATCATCCTGAACTATAGGGTGAAGCCTTTTACAGAACATTATCAAGTGTTCGGCTGTTTCGTCCTCCTCTCCGCATGCACTGCATACCGTGTCTACCCCTTTGTATTTGGCCCGATATGTCTTGGTTCGCAATACTCCTGTCTTGGCCTCAAACAGTAAAGAACTACATCGAGTATTACCATAGATCCTTAGCAATTTCCTGTTCAAAAGTTCCATAGATCTCTAGTGCGGACTTCTTAATCATGCCGGTTCTCCCCATATCAGTCTCCGTTGCCTTCACCCCTGCTCTTTTCTAAGAATTTACCCGTGAATTTTCTGGTTCGCTTCCTCCACTTTGTATGGAGGTGGTGGTGGTGAGTGGTTGTGAGGAGAAGAAAACGGCACCTAATTTCTGTCTGCCTCAGGGGCGACACGGCGCAGTGCCTTATAGGGGTGGTGGTAAGGAGGGATAAAAAGAATATAAGGAAATAGTTGAAGAAATACAGAGGCAAGCGGCGGAAAATAGAAGGAGATAGGAAAGTGGGGATTCGGTCGAAGCAGTACAAGGGCGGGGCACCACAATGCGAGAGCTGCACGGCGTCAGGAGACCGCGGAGGCCGAACCTGTTGGCGGTAGCTACGCTGGCGTCGGAGATCGCGAGGGCACGTCCGTCCAGCTTCAAATCCTCCGAGCGAATCCCTTTGTATGGAGGAAGCTGCGCCACTTTGCGGCTGAGTTATGGTGGCTATAAAAAGAGGTGTCAGCATCGTCCGGCCGCGCCTTGAAAGGAGGCATGCTGGTATTTCATTTCGCCGCGGAGCGGCGCGCAAGTCGCCACCGCGATCGGTCGAGAGCGCTTGCCAGCCGCTAGTGCGGCACTTTTAGTCGCTTGCTCGTGTGTTCGCAAGTCGCAACCAAGTCGCAACGTCTGCGTTTTGCCTATTTGAACTTGTTCGGGATCAATACGTTTCAATGTGACCATGAAACAGTGCTGAGTAAACAGCAAATACAATGCTTTGTACCTGGATGCAATGCGGGATATGCTTCGGCTCGCAAACAAGGGAAGAAAGCGTTTCTCTTCTCTGCTCCCGCCGACAATGAACAGAACAAGGCCTGGGAGCGTACGATTCCGCGCGCTGACAAACTACTGGAAAAGAACTGCGTTGTGTGCGAAGCTCATTTCGACGAAAGATTCATTGTCTAGTGCTACAAGCATGTTATCAACGGGTTCTTAGCAACTTGGGAAAAAGCTGTAGGTACCTAAGGAGGGTGGGTTCCTGAGTGGATCAACTGCCGAATGACTACGCGTCACTCTTACCAACACCCTTTCCATCCGACACTATGTCATGAAAACCTTGGGCTATAAACACTTGATGACGTCTCGCCTCTGCCAAGACGCACTTGAAATCTTTTTTGGAATTCTGAAGCAAATGTCTGGCTCGAATGATCACCCTTCGCCGACACAATTTTTGATCTCTGTGACTTGCCTCAGTTTTTACAGTTTGGCACAGTCATCCCCAGTGGAAACACATCTTCTGGAGTTCCGAGCAGCCTTCTATGTCCGGGCATTCACAATAATTCAATAAAATTGCAGAATAAGCAGGATGAGGTGCTAGATGTGGGGCACCTCAATGAGGTTCATGAAATTATTGTTGCTTGTGAAGCCCTCCCTGACTACACTGATCTCATTGGACGCAAAGGTGACTCCCGGATCACTTATTACGTCAGTGGCTATGTGGCCCGGAAGATGGTGAAAAAGGCGAAGTGCAACGAAAGTAGCAGGTTGCTGCTTCACTCAGAATTCCAGCTTGCTTCCGACAGAATCATGCTTTCTGTACCCGTCCGAGTCCTTAGCAGACCTAATGAAAGCTAAGGAAGATGCACTCACCTATGCTTCACTTTCAACAAGTTGAAAAGTGACAGCATAACAGATCGACCTCTTGCCTGTCTGTGAGGAGGTTAAATATGGTTGGCTGTGAACACCACAAACTAGAAGTGATAAATCAGATAATTAGATTCTTTACACTGACCAGAATGGATTTTCTCTTGCTGGAGAAAATGCGTCCTTGATTTAATCAAAAAAAGAGAGAAAAAAATGAAGTTCTTGAAGTTGAGACGTATGACATAACTGTCATAGTGTTAACTCAGTGAACAAGGTTTTATTTTATGCTATCGTGTATTACTCACACTCTGTTGTTTCTTTGGATTTTATTGTGGTCTTGTTCACATTGTTATAAATCCCCCATTAACAACTGTGATATCACTATCTGGCTGTGTTCACATATGCAGAAATCAATTTTTGTGTGAACTGGTTTGTGATTGTATCTATGTTTGCCAATGAAATCTCAATGTCATGTGTGTATGTATGCCCATTGTATCATGGTATATTTACTGCTCTCTTTAGTAGCCTTATTCACTTGCTTTAGCTGAGTTTCATATAACTTGCAGTTTTCTTCACCCTAATGCATATGTTGTGTTTATTTTCATGCTGCTTTTTTTTTCGAGAAAATAAATTTGTTGCTGGTATAATTAAACCTTGATTGCGCGAGTCATAAAAATAATGGTTGCCGATACCTTTACGTGCATTAAGACTTCACGGAGAACACTGCGGCATCAACGGACTTTTGTTTTAGTGTCAAGCTCAAGGCAAGTCACTTGATTATATTCTAAGCTTCGTAGCTGATATACTACGAAGTGAATGGAAAACACTAGTTTTCGGTGCCAATACACGCTTTGCAGCGCGCCGCCGGAATCGGGACAGGTAGACTTTGTTACAATCCGCAGAGTAACGTGAAATATTTGCAACGAAAAACGAGTGATACGTCGTTATATGCACTGCGACTGATACGTATATAGGCACTGCGCCGTGCTCCCGACCGGGTTGCAGAAATTAGGTGCCTTTTCTCATCTTCTAACCACTACCACCACCACCGTATATCGGAGCATGGAGGAAAGAAAGGAGGAGGAAGTTTTTTTTTTCTTCCTTCATGCCACATATTAACTCTATGGCTCAAGCGTCGTCATTTTGAACCAATAATACCGACAACGTTGCAGTCTTGTATACGTATGTAGAGAATAAACAAACAGTACTACGGTGAACTTGTACGCATTAAAAGGCTCGGGCTGATACATTCGACGTTTCATGACCATGAGAAAACGGGCAAAACAATGTTGCAAATGTTGCAAGCACGGTGTGGTTCCAAGTTTATAAAAACTGCTCGAACACAAACTCGACAGCTGGTCTATGCGTCGAAATATATAACACATAAAAAATTCTGATTAAAGGCTGCGTTATGCAGCGAAACAAGAAAATTCAGTACCTTTATTATTTTACCCGTGCCACAGAAGAAATGTGGCCGACATTATTGTCATCGACATCGAGAAAAAGCCCCTTTCCGCTGTTCTTTCGGTTCGCTTTCGTTATCTGCGCCTCGGCTACCTGGGGTTCGTTTACGAAATTGCAACAGGCAACGATTTGAAGATGGGTGTGATATTGACATGATATCTACGTTTCGTTGTTGTGACGTAGCCCTCTAGCACACCTGTGATATGACCGCCACGCTACTGGCCGCAAGCCGTTTACGATGAAGCAGCCAGCGCCGCCGCCTGAGCGAAAGCAGGTAACAGAAACCCGTGTCTTCCGCAAAATCACGTTTTTGTGGGTCTTTATCAAGATAAAGCTTGCAATGCATGGGCGAATATCGAAACCTTCATGCTTTCGGCATTCTAGGAAGTGACGTGATCAGCTGTTGGAAGGAGATCGTGTGGTATGCTTATTCGGAAAAACAAGCCGGTGAGCAGTACGTGGTAGACTTTCAGCAGCAGGTGTTCGGGTGTTCCGGAACTGAAAGTAGCTGTAATAAGAAAAAAAAAATGCATTCTGCTGCTAAGGATGTGGCAGCATGAACTCTAAGCGCTCATGATCTTCCCGCCTGCGTGGTAAAGCTAGAGTACTCTTCAACCGACGTAATCGTACACAGAACGCCGCTTCGCGTAACATGCAGCGTGAGAAATCTGCCGATATTGAAATGGGTGGCCTCGCCACCTATGTCGTTTTACAGATGGCGAACATTCTCAAGTACACGTCGCTACTTTTCATCGTGATCCAGACAACGACGTTGGTGCTTCTGCTGCGCTATTCACGCACGCAAGCGGTACAAGGTCCGCGTTACCTGTCGAGCTCGGCGGTTGTGTGCGCGGAATTTCTCAAGATTATCACGTGCGTGGCAGTGCTGCTATGGAACAACGGTAAGCTCGCGCCGACGAGATTGCAGCACCCTTGCCACTAAAGTTGAACATGTCCAAGTGTAAAAATCCGAAATAGACGGTATTCTGAACCCTCTCAGGAGACATACACTTATGAATAACTCTCTGTTAATGCGCCAAACCGATACAACGCTATTTCAAGGCACTCAGTAGTCTATTGCCACAAAAATAACGTCATACTATGTTGAAGTATATGTTATTGTTACTAGTCCTAATTAGTTCTAATTAAATGTCTATTCATCGTAAAGTCATTCATGCTCTGTTTTAGTATATATAAATAAAATTAAATCTCGGGCTATAAATACAGTGCAAGTTAAATTTTGGCTATGTCTATTTCGAGCAAAGAAAAAGTTTACTCCTCGCATGGCTCTCGGGGAGCAGCACATCGAACTACTCATCCAATGTATTAGTGCCTTCAGCACATTAAGAGATCATATGCAGCAGTACACTGCAAAATGAAGTTTAATGAAGACGAATTTATTGTGCAGGCAGTGTGATTCATCTAAAGCTCGTTGTGTCTCACTCTTTCTTAACCCCTAGTTCTTACAAAAAGCAAAAAAAAAACATTAGTGGTGTACAATATGTTTTTTTGCATATGGTGTCTAAGGGTTAAAAAGTGCTTGCTGCAAATAGCTCACATTTTAGATCACCATGCTGTTGTTTACTGATGATGCTGGCTCCATTGTTACCAAATTTATATTTGCTGTTGCACGGGGAAAAAAAATGAATTCCTACACAAAAAAACTCAGTGCTAACTTCCAACAACAGCACCATTTCTGATTTAACAGCCCTACCTAGGCTACTTGCCACATGCAATACATGTGTACAACTGCATTGTAAATACAACGCCGAGAAAAGTCGCAAACAGGTTTCATTCAAATGTACTTATTACACTAGATAACCATTCTCTATGCAGAAAGATCGTGTGCTGTTTTACAGCAACAGCTGTTATGAGGTCAGCACGAGGGCTGATATTTCCGCTGTAGTTGCCTGCCACCACCGCCTGTTTTTATAAGCACCATTGTGTAAAAAGAAATAAAAAGTGAACTAAATAAAAATTCGGAGCCTAGAATGGTATTTGAACAGGGGCCTTCAGCATAGCAGCCCAGTATTCTAACACAGAGCTTCATTACAAACTGACCCTCTGCAGTCGTCATGCGGGTTATGAAATCACGTTAACATGTGTAATAGAGCATTTTAGAATGAGTAAAGTAACATCCTGTGTCACACAATAATTGTGTAACGAGTAGGTCGTTTTAGGCCTCCAACTAATTGCAAAAGGCTTATACTGAATTCTTCATTCTCAATAGCCACAGCATAAACTAGGTGCACATAATGCCTTATAGGTGTACGCTTCTCTGAAGAATGATGAATACTAATGGAATAGTGTACGCTTCTCTATGTCTCGAAAATTTAATTATCTATGGCGTAACGGGGTACAGTGCAAGTGTGCTAATAGTAGTTTCCCCAATAGTGTTTAAAAAAGGCTGTATGAAAGTCCCTCTTCCAGCTTTCATTGTGCCTGTGCTGCACATTTTGGTGACAGTGAAATAGACGGATTAGTTATGCATGTGCATGGTGCTTTTTGTGAAAGGGAATGCTTCATAAAACTCTTTTGGCCCTATCTATTCAAATGTGGCGTTTAACAGTACCAACTCTGCAGTAGAGCCAACTGTCATGAAATCAGACTGTTGCGCCTGCTAACTCAGTTTGTTTACTGCAAAAAAAGCTTCTAAAACATGGACTTTGCTCTAATTCTGAGTTTCTTTACTGCAAAAAAAAATTCACAAACATAAAGTCAACTAGAAGAACAAGTTGTCAAGCGAAAATTTTTCCAGTGTTGTTTACGCAGCAGGGTGCCACGATTGAGACAACCCATATATTGGTGAAACCAGTAATTTCAAGAACAACTAAACAACACAGATCTGATATAAGAATATGGCATGTGGCCTCGAATTTCATTGTTGAACATGTGGAATCCACAGGCCACCAAATTGACTGGTCTAGCGCGTTTCCACAGAACTCATTTGCTATTTCTGGGTCAAGTGCATTTGCTTAGTCCAGAGAAAAAAAGCTTGGTGTCATGCCTGCACCTGGAATCTCTGCACATACAGGCAGCTGTGCATATGCTGAACAAGAGTGATGGGATGCTTCCGAAAACGTACTATCGCTGCTTAAATCATGTACTTTGGCCTACTTAAGTAAACTGTGCTATTCTTGCGGCTTCTATTGGGAACAAGTTATGGGGTATTGAAATGTAAGTAAACTGTATTTTTTGTTAGGTGTATCCTTTCGTGTTTACACTAATCATAAAGACTTTGTTTTGTTTGGAGCTCCAACATGGTGGGACCTGACCATTGCGACATTGTGCTAGTGTTGTCAGGGTTCATAAGAAGAAAAAAAACGGCTTGCAAACATGGCCACAAGAAAAAAAGTTATGGCATCACAAATGCTAACTAACTAATGAAAAGATGCTCAAGAAGTTATAGGAAAAAACATGTCAGAGGTATATCATTCATTGCGTATTTTACAGACTTAAGAATGGAGGAAGTGGATTCGGCAATAATGGTGTTTTTACGTCTGCCAATAAGCCAGTCAAAATTTGTGCTATGGTGTAAAGAAATAATGGGCGAGTAAAAGGGGCAAAAAGCAGATTGATATTCGTTTCATAAAACTTACCGACAAATTCACTGATTGCAATACAAATGTGTTGTATAAAATCCCTTTCAGCTGCGGCCAGTAGTACATGCTACTGCAGTAGTACATGCATTAATCAGTGATTACTTGGAACATAAGAGATTACTGACCTAATGCTTATCTTCAAACCTATCCTTACATTTTTGAGTATGTAAACTCTTGCTAAAATTATGAATGTGCAGTTTTGTACAGGTGTAGGAATAAGGAAACACGTCTGATGATTGAGACATGGCATATCGATAATAGTGGTTGCACATGCATGGGCCAACCATTGAGTAACATGCATAAGGATGAAATGAAATGCCTTGACAGTCATCTTTTATGTAGACTCCCATGCATGGTAGATCGGTAGGTTCGCCTGTTGCATGGGCATGCACAAGTAAATTTTCATGCCCTTTTTTTTACTTCTTTGCGTCTTTTCAATTGGTAGTTGGTGTTCGTAATGTCATGATGTCTTCTTTGTGTTCAGTACAACTGCACAACATGGCCTCTTTGTTGTGTGCATGTTTGCATGCCCTGTCTTTTTAGAATCACGCCTCGGCTCTGTTAATATGTTATTAGTACATTGCACGCTGTTTATTTTGCTATTTGCGCTCAGAGGCCGAATAACAGCCCAGCAAGATTATTATCATGCTGAAATAGGTTGATGACTGCGTGATGCTGCTGCTGTGATGTCATCCAAGCCACCGTGTTGTGTGTCCACAATTTCACCATCAAGCCATCAATTTTGCACATTCTTATAATGTGCGCAAGCACAAAAATGCGCTATGAAAAGTTTGGAATGTTTCATTAGTAAAGGCACTCGCAAATAAGTGTCCAAGAAAATGTCAGAAATGTTCTTTCAGCAATCCTAATGTCATGGATATAAGGAAACAAATGCTTGAACCTATGTTCTCATGTGGTCTTTATATGTCCATATTTGTCTTTCTATGTCCATGTATCCATGTGCATGTATATGTCCATATGTCACTGTATATCCATATGATTGCAAATTATTTTATTGTTGTCTCCATCAAGCTCAATGCATTATATGTGCTCTTGTGTTAAGGTTTCTCTGTCCCAGCACTGGTGCTGCAGCTTCGAAACGAAGTGTGGAGGCAGCCATTTGAAACTTCCAAAATGCTGGTGCCTGCAGGACTTTACACCATCCAAAACAATCTGCTGTTCTACGCACTCTCACTCCTGGATGCTGCCACCTACCAGGTCTGTTCTGTTTCCTTACAGGTGTAACAGGTGCAATAAGGACGCTTATTTCTTCTGCCAAATGGGCAAATGTAGTATTACTTTGAGCTAGGGTACTTTGCGACTTAGCTGCTAGGTCTTCAAAAAATATTGCCACATATCTTCCACAAGCTTTGTTATCACTCCATTACACTGTACGTAATTCTCAGCGCAAACCTCGAAAGCACTGTTTGAGAAGCTTCGAGACTGAAGTAGATCATCTCGATAAGATTACGCCCCCTTCGAGAACATTACAGATTATTCTGGAGCCTACGTGGCCGCTAGTGATAACGCTAGAATATTCAGGCCGATCTTCGAGCCCTTACCAAGAAAACTAAGGGCTGCAACCAATGGAGGTGTGGTTGCTGTATGATGAACTACTGAAGATCCTCCGCCATCACCAACGACGACGACGCGGCGACGTATCAAGAACCTGCCGCACCCCGAATGCAGCTCTGGCGTCGATACTTCGTGGCCATCAAAAAACCTGACAACGCAATGTTGAGGCAGCAGTACAAATCGTCGTAGCCATCATCCAATGCCATGACCAAACTGCAACACGAGGCGATCCACTCGCGGCCTCGACGTCCTCATCGATGGCCACAGCGTCACAGCTCTCGTCGACACCGGAGCTGACTATTCTGTCATCAGCGGGCCGTTCGCCGCCAAGCTGAAAAAAGTAAGGACCGCCTGTGAAGGCCCTGAAATTCGTACTGTTGGACGTCACCTAATTACACCGGCAGGAATTTACACAGCAAGAATCACCCTCAAAAACTGAACATATCCTGCAAGCTTTGTAATTTTACAACATTGCTCCAGGGATGTGATACTTGGGATGGACTTTCTAAGTAACCACATTCAGAAGTTCTGAATGCTCTGCATGATGACCAAATGGCTGGACACCTTGGGTTTTCTCGTACGCTGGTGAGAATACAAGAGAAGTTGTGCTGTCCCCGCCTCAATGCTGGCGTAACCCACTATGTAAAAACCTGCCGACAAGGCCAGCAGCCTTTCTCCAGCCGATGGAACCACCTCGTCGACCATTCCGACAAATCGAGATAGACCTACTGGGGCCGTTTTCAATTTCGAATTCCGGCGACAAATGGATCGTCATAGGTACTGACTACCTCACTCGCTACGTCGAAACAAAGACCCTCCCCAAAGGTAGGGCCAAAAAGGTAGCCAAGTTTTTCGTTGAGAACATCGTCCTTTGTCATGGCGCCCCGGAGGTTGTGGTCACTGATAGAGATACGACATTTACTGTTGATTTGACTCAAGCGATCTTGAGTCAAATCAACAGTAAATGTCGTAGACAAGCCACCGCCACACTACCGCCTACCACCCACAGACAAATGGTCTCACTGAGCAGCTAAACAAGACAATCGCCGACATGTTGGCCATTGTGTCGATGTTGAACACAAGACGTGAGACGCCATCCTTCTGTACGTGACCTTCGCGTATAATACGGCCGTCCAAGAAACGACGCAGATGACGCCGTACAACTTGGTTTATGGAAGGAGCCCGGCAACGACCCTTGACACTATGCTTCCAAACGTCGCTGACGAAGAGAACCTTGAACTCACCACTTACCTTCAGCGCGCGGAAAAAGCTCATCAACTCGCCCACCTGCGCATCACGAATCAGCAGGCGACCGACCGCCGCCATTACAGTCTTCGACGACGCTTCGTGGAATACCAGCCCGGTGAGCGTGCTTGGGTATGGACGTCGATACGCCGACGTGGACTCGGTGGAAACTTATGCGACGAAACTTTGGACCATGCAGGGTAGTACGAGGCCTCGGCCCACTAGACTATGATGTTGTCGTCGACAGCATCACGAACTCTCAACGGCGTCGATCGCGACCTGAAGTCATCCATGTCGCGCCTAAATACGTTTCATGCACATTAACAAACTGAAAGAGTGTATTTTATTGTTGTTGTTATTTCTGTATTATAATTTATAGTTTGTAATTTTTTGTATTATTATTTTACTTTCTTTTTCTGTTTAAGCATTGAGACGATGCCGTTTTCAGAGGGAGGCAATTCCACGTCCCATCCACAAGTTTAGTTATCACCCCATTACACTGTACGTAATTCTCAGCTCAAATTGCACATACACTGTTTAAGAAGCTTGAGGACTGAAGTAGATAATTTCGATTAGATTACCCCCTTCAAGAACATTACAGATTATTCTGGAAGTTACGTGGCTGCTAGTGATTACGCTAGAATATTCGACCACATGTGTATAAAGCCAACGGCCATCACCGCTTGTCAGTTGACCGCCTGCCGGCACTCTGTTCGCCACTACCAGTGCCCGTGTGTTGCTGTAATTTGTCCTTCAGTTTCCTGGCCACAGGTTTGGACCAAATAAACATAAATAGTTTTATCTCCGACCTGCAGTATGCTCCATTCGGCCCCGTCACGACCCCATGACAATATAGTTAGCGACACTCCCTGTAGAGTGCACTTACCAGAAAGTGCATTAGCTTAACTCTCTTCGCTCTGTTGAAGCATGAAGCCTCAGCAGGAGTGCATAATGAATAAAAAATAGACTGCTTGGCCTGCAGTTAGCATTAACTTTAAAAGCAAATTTTTAACAGCGGAGCTGTTTAAGCCATGCGTTAGTTCGTCCGTCATGAACAAAAAACTGCGCAGCAATGACCCCACTGCGGTTTACCTAGCAACCAGTGGCATAGCGGTGCATAGAATTGTGCCAGCTTTGCGAGCCCAGACACAGGTTCGCCTAGTCTCTGTGAGCTGCGCGCAACTGCGCATATGCCACGACGTCACCACTGTGCAGCAACTGTTGGCACAGCTCTGCATAGAATCGCACCTACTTCGTGAGTCTAGCACAACTTCGCTAAGGTCCTGCCAGACTGTGCATGCGCCGTGATGTCCCTGCTGTGCCCACTTGCTTCAACACTTCGTGCAGCGGCTCTGCTTCACCAGTTTGACAAGAAAGTTAGCCGAGCCTGCTGGGCGACCTATGACGGGCTTAGAGAAGAGGAGTTTAGGTGAAAGAGCATATATATGCTTGGGCATGTTCATAAGTCATGTCTCACTTTTCAGCACACAAATAGACAAGGGCAGTACTGTCCCTTTTGATTTTGTCCATTTGTGGGCTAAAACAATTGGACGAGTCTATGCATATTGGTCTGCCTCAACATGACGTTTCTGCATGCCGCAAATGTTAACTTCAATGAACTGCTGTGAGGGTTCAAATTCTTATTTTTTACCAAGACATGCAACAGCCACAGGCAAATTGACAATTCAATTTTCCGGTTGAATTGTCACTTTGTCCTCTTCATCCTTTACCATCATTAAGCTGCTTCTTCGCATTTGACCCATTACAATATTTACCTAGGGTCAGGACAGATATTTCTTCATTGTAAGATTCAGTGATCCAGTGCTCTTTGAAGTCGCAAATTTCTTTCGCTCGCCAGGTCTTGTGGCAGTGCTTGCTGTAGGGAAAATCCAGTATTTTCGTCAGAAGACACAGCAAAATTTTAAACTTTATCATCAACAGATTCACTGTCGTCAGTGACAAGCTTGCCCTGGGCACCCAGAAAGAGCTCCACAATTGCAGAATAGAATTGTGCCTGTTTAACCAAGTTGCTTGATGAGAGTGGCCTAATACATGAAAACATGAGTACTCTAGGTCACATTCAGGTGTATCATGACACGGACCAACTAAAGCACGTTTCGCATTGATTGACGTTATTTCTTGCTGTAACGTTGGTATAACGAATGCATGTTGCAATACAAGTGCTTTTGGTATTAAATAGATTAATTTTAGACATTCTTAGCTGACTACTGTAGCATAATATAAAGAATAAAGATGCGAGAAAACATCGAAATAGACATTTTTAGGCTATGAAATTCGGATATAGCTGTTCCCATCAAAATAGGAATCTAGAGGCATGGTAAGTCTGTCATGTCTTTTCACCCATACTTGCCGTATTTACTCAATTATAACACAACCAAGATTTTCATGCAAGGAGCAACTTTTCATTGCATCCCAAAAGAAATGTTTTTATTTTGGTATTTTATTGTAATGCATGGGTTGACCTTAGGTGTCAAAGATCTGGAAAACTTTTTTTACATTTGAGTAATAGTGCTAATGCTTGAGATGTTAAATAGACATTTTAAGGACGTCCTGAAAAGAAGAAAAATAAGTATTTTGATTGCAGTAGTTTTGTTTTGTAATCGTGAAGTGTTATTTTACTCTCCCTGGCTTTTACAGGTAACCTACCAGCTGAAGATACTTACTACAGCCATGTTTAGTGTGTGGATGTTAAAGCGCCGAATATCAAAGCAGCAGTGGTTCTCACTTGTACTTCTCATTGTTGGAGTTGCACTTGTTCAGGTATAGTATAGTATGTGCTTTACATTTGGTTTTCCTGTATGTTATAGGTTTATTTTACCGTAGTGCTCACTGTCACAGTGCTTGTAAAAGTGCAAGCAAGCTTAGCATGTGCAAATAGTGAAGAGAACACCAGTGAGTATTTTGTCTTTAACCCTTTCAGACGCCACCTATCAAGAACTCTCTGTAATTGTGTCAAATAACTATAATGTTACTTCAAGGCACTCAATATTATATTGCTACACAAACCATATGATAATTGTTGAGTTTATGTGCGTGATAGTAATCCATCCTAATTAGGTTTTAATTAAATAACTCGTTACCATGAAAACATTGATGCTTACTTTTAGCATAACCGGAATAAAATCTCTGACTATTAATATAGTGCAAATTCATTTTGGGTTATCTCAATATTGAGCTATGAAAATTCTGTTTTTCTCATTGCTGGCTGGAAGCGGCATGTCGCACGACTTGTCAAGCGTGGTAGGGCCTTCAGGAAAGTGATCATATTGACGCGTGTGTACTGGTGGTTTGGTCCACCAGTACACACGCGTCAATATGTATCAGTACACTGCAAAATGAAAGTAAATGACGGCAGATTTTTTACGCAGAAGCTTCAATTCATCTAAAGTATGATATATCTTGCTCTTTATTAGCCTCTACTTGATGCAAATTGCAAGAACGAGTGGTGTACGAAATTGTGTTCATGGCGTCTCAAGGGTGTAAAGTGGATGAATTATAATGGCAGCAGTGCGACAGGGAAGGCTCTTATAGTGTGGAGCATCTTTGAAGCCAGGCTGTCATATGCTGTAAGCGGCACTTGATGTAACATAGGCAAAACTACCCTCAGCATAGCAAACCGTAGCATACTGAGCATGCGCTCTCACCAAGAAGCCTTCTTCCTCTTGCTCTACAAGCGCCTTGATGATGATATTAGGTGTGGAAATTACTGCTATGGCTATGAAAATACTACGCAAACCACATGTAAAAACTGAAAAACAAAGCAAGTGAGAAATACAGGGAAATGAAAGAAAGGGGAAAAAAAGGAAGAAAGAAACTGAGGAGTAAAGAAAGAGAAAACCAAGGTGGAACAAAGAAGGCTACCTGGCTCTGCGCTTCCAAGCTTGGCCCCACTAAGGTGAAGCTGCCTTAATTTTTTACATATTCTGCTTCGTGAGGAAAAAAAGATGTGATAAAGTGACAGTTTGTGCACTTGGGGCAAGAAACGCATAGCCCATGTCGATTAGCTTTGCAACATGGAAAGAAATACAAGAATCAAATATTAATTTTTTTGTTAACGTGTATAAAATACACCGCAAAGAAGAGTGTTTACTTAAATAAAAGAAATATTTCAGGGAAACATTTTGCTCAGTGCATCAGCAATGACAGGCAGGAAGCACTTGGCAATCTTCTTTAAAGGGACCCACAACTAATATTTATGGTACCTGTTTTCTCGAGTGCAACAGAAAGCTTACCAGTCAGAGCTTGTAATCACGGAATGGTAGTGCAGAAAATACCGTAGAACATTTATAATCAGAGTTTTTCGATTTGTCACGATTATGCAGTCTTAAGGAGACATGCTGCAAACAGCGGATGTGATAACAATAGTAATTTTATGCTGTATAACACCAGCAGTGATAGAACAATGGAGCCCCAAGTACAAACACGTAATGCTGTGTTTGTCAAGTCTGAAGTCTCACGACCACTGCTTTCTAGCGTGTTAAATTCTTTTACCAGAGTTACAGCACTTATTATAAAAGTACTTTCAGCCGTGCACGGGTCGATGTTTTTACTTTAGCCAAGTCCAGCTAAGCCAAGTCTTTCAAAACAGAATGACACGATTACTCATGATCAACAATTCACATATGGTAGTTCACTATCAGTCATAGTTGGACTGCTTCGATATGCCATTGCTTGACAACTTGATGCGAGTTAGAGGCATGAATTCTGGCTGTATGCTAGCGCGAAACTTGGACCCCTATCAAGTAGCCCCACAGCGACATGCTTTGACGGACGACAGCGGTAGCTACAAATCCAATGAACTGCGATCATCACTGCCACCAGCCGCATGCCTAGAGAATGCAGATTGGTAAATAATTTCGCGTGTCGCAGCGATCGCATTCACGAGCTCACGTGCTTCTATGGGAATTGAGCTACTCTGGAAACGCCGCATGCGTGCACCACTGCCTTTGTTTCCCTGCAGAGGCCATGAAAGCAACTTCGCTCTCATGCTCTACTTCTTTTACCTTGTAAGCCACATAGAAGCAAACGTAAATGAACAATAACAAACGTATTCAAAATTTAAGCCCTTAGTTTGGTGCTCTTCAAATAATCACAGCAAAGTGACTAGGACTTCATATTTGTGGTTCATAGGTCTTGCGCTAGGCCAATTTTGGTTACTTTTAAACGCGATTTAAAAATATCAATCCTACTCAGATCACAAAAAGTATGCTGTCACCTGTCACCATAATTCACGCTCTTTTCCTTTCCACCGGAATATAATCACCTGTTCTGGCCAGTTGTGGGTCCCTTTAAAGCCACCTTCTACTTTCTTTGTTATGAAACATCAATTTGCATTTCATTTTCTTTACTTTGTGCCTTCAAAAGAACATGAATCACGTGCAAAATATTTTCTTTCTTGTCCTCTTTTCCTGCTTTTATCCAAGCTATTATGCTTAATGTAATAATTGTTGGGGTTTAACATCTCAAAACAATCATAGGCATATGAAAGATGCCATAGTGCAGGGCTCTGAAAATTGGGGTTCTTAACATGCAAGAAAATATGCTTGCTGCCTGTCATTGCTATTTATTTGTATTTAAAGTGTCCCACTGGAATGCTACATTAAAGTGATGATGAACAAATGTTTCAACACGGAGTTTTTGATCCGAACAGAAGGATTGGGTGCTCAGATGTTGAACTGAAACTACTGGAAAGTAATAAATAAAATGCATCTTTATGAACTTCCACGTCTAGTGGCCACACCGTGAGCTAGAGGTGACATTAACGTCAATGGAAATGAGCGTGCGCACACACTCGAGTTTTTGTCTGGAATTTGCAGCCTTACTTTGAATCCAAAACAGCCGTACTATTAAAAAAGGAATTTTCTCTTTGAGCTACATATGTTCTGCCTCCCATCATACTCCCCCCCTCTCACCCCCATTTTGTCCCGCTTAGGAGTATACAATATATGGTCACTTTATATTAGCCAGTTGGTAACGAAAAATCTCTGCTTGAATGTAGTGCTATGAACTTGTGGTGGGATGACATTGTTTGGATGGCCCGTGCAGTGAACAGGGCATTGTACTACTAGCTGGCTGTTGTGTGGCATGGAGTGGAGAAACCCATAACAGAGGCTAAAGCGAGAAACATGGCAGGAATTGGCTAGAGTCATAAGTTCTGGTGTACATTGTACTAAAGAAATGCAAACGTTCAATGTTAGCCAGAAAAATGCAGCCAGCTGCTTTGTACTGAAGGCCACACTTGGCTAGAAAATTAAGATTGGTGACATGATAAGGGGTTAAAACCATCCACATATACCTAATAAAGCCTTGCTTATAGGCCACTGTATGTGTTTAAGTGTGTAGCACTTTAGGGTTAGCAGCCTATCATATTGTCACGTCGCTCCAGGGGGTGTCGACAAGGTTTATTGATGTCCGAGCAACAGGGCTCTAACCAAGCGCATCGGTTGGGCTTGTTTGCCAGAGCGGGGGGTCCACGCGCACTTCTTTCTTCTCTGTGGTGTGAGCCTTCACCTTGCTAGACGACCCACTACTAGAAGTAGGTGGCAATATTCCTCCTCAACAAAAAAAAAGAAAGAGCATCGTCCCGATGCTCTTTCTTTGAAAAAAAACCTTGAAACCTTGAAAAACTTTGAAAGTTATTGGAAAAAAAACCAAAACAAAGTAGGTTAAACAATGAAAAAGGGCACCAATAATCAAATGTTAGATGCGATAAGTTCACCAATGATGAGGCAATTGCCAGAGCACAAATAAAAAAAAACACAGGAAAAGTGGTCTTTTAGGAACGCGCAAAATAGGGCTTCATGCGCACCACGTGAACTATGTCAGAGGTCGGTTGTTTTCGTTGTGCCCATCGTGACGACGTAGCGTCCGGAACCATTTCGTAGTTTACGTCGCTCACGCGGCGTATTACTTTATACGGACCGAAGTATCTGCTGAGCAACTTTTCGGAGAGGCCACGGCGTCGAACAGGGGTCCAAACCCAAACTTGGTCTCCCGTACTGTAAGATACGTCAGTGTGACGCATATTGTAACGTCGTGCACCGACCTGTTGCTGCTGACCAATGTGTAGCCGGGCGAGCTGGCGAGTTTCCTCGGCACGCTCTGCAAATTCTTCTGCGTCAGTTGTTAATCGATCAGCGCCTTCATAAGGAAGCATCGCATCCAGCATCGTCTGAACTTCGCGGCCGTAGAGAAGGCGAAACGGTGTAAATCGGGTTGTTTCTTGAACGGCGGTGTTATAAGCGAACGTCACATAAGGCAAAATGCGATCCCATGTTTTGTGTTGGACATCGATGTACATGGAGATCATGTTTGTGACTGTCTTATTTAGTCGCTCGGTTAAGCCGTTGCTCTGCGGATGGTAGGCAGTCGTCGTTCGATGCCTAGTGTTACTTAGCCGAAAAACTTCATCAATAAGCTGTGCAGTGAACGCTGTTCCTCTGTCGGTTATCACTGTAGATGGAGCACCATGGCGCAGAACAATGTGGCACATGAAGAACTGTGCTACCTCAGAAGCCGTGGCTCGTGGTATCGCCTGTGTCTCAGCGTAGCGGGTCAAATAGTCAGTTGCAACAATGACCCATTTGTTGCCGTAGGATGATAAAGGAAATGGACTGAGAATGTCCATGCCGACTTGGTCAAATGGCTTGTGGGGTGGATCAATTGGCTGAAGTAATCCAGCCGGCTTGCTTGGTGGCGACTTTCGACGCTGGCATTCACGACAGCTTGTAGCGTACTGCTTCACGCTTGCCGAAAGTCCAGGCCAGTAGTACGCCTCACTTACTCTGGCGAGCGTTCGCGAGTAACCTAGATGACCAGATGTGGGCTCGTCATGGCACGTGGAGAGGACTTCGTCCCACATGTCCTTCGGAACGACGAGGAGGTAAGCGCGGCTCGTAGAACGGGCGTTTTTTTTTGTACAGGACATTACCTCAAAGGCAGAAAGACGTCATGACACAAAATAGATGGCGAGGTATAACGGCGCTATGACCCTCCAGATAGTCGATGAGCGGTTGAATCTCTTCATCCTCTCACTGGCGTCTGCTCAAGTCAGATGAGCTAAGGGCGCCCAGGAAACTGTCATCGTCGTCTTCTTCCTGATTGACTAAAGGTATCGGTGCACGCGACAGCGTATTAGCGTCTTCATACTTCCGTCCAGACTTATATACGATGGCAACATCAAATTCCTGTAGACGCAAGCTTCATCGGGCCAGTCGTCCAGAGGGATCACGAATGTTTACCAACCAGCAGAGGGCATGGTGGTCCGTCACCACTTTAAATGGACGACCATAGAGGTACGGGTGAAACTTGGTGATCGCCCACACTACTGCGAGACACTCTTTCTCTGTGGTCGTGTAATTCACCTCGGTACGAGACAGTGAGCGGCTGGCATAGGCAATGACTCGTTCTTTGCCGTGTTGATGCTGGACGAGCACTGCGCCGAGGCCGATGTTACTGGCGTCAGTGTGCACCTCTGTGTCAGCATCATCGTCAAAATGCGCAAGAAGAGGGGCTGACTGCATCCGCTGTCGTAGCTCGGCAAAAGCAGCCTGTTGTTCGGTAGCCCATACAAACGGTGTGTCGTCGCGTGTAAGGCGAGTCAAGGGTTCCGCTATCTTCGAAAACCCTCTAATAAATCGTCGATAGTAGGTGCACAAGCCCAGAAAGCGCCGAACAGTCTTTTTGTCTGTAGGATGCGGAAACGCGGCTACAGTGACAAGTTTGTCGGGGTCGGGTCGGACTCCTTTCGCGTTGACTATATGGCCAAGCAATTTGAGCTCTTCATAACCAAAGTGACACTTCTGCGGTTCGAGTGTAAGATCTGCTGATTGAATAGCCTGTAGCACATTCCTGAGGCGATGAAGATGTTGCTGGAAGGTTTCAGAAAAA
Organism: Rhipicephalus microplus; assembly: GCF_043290135.1. Taxonomy (NCBI): domain Eukaryota; kingdom Metazoa; phylum Arthropoda; class Arachnida; order Ixodida; family Ixodidae; genus Rhipicephalus; species Rhipicephalus microplus. The sequence continues at coordinate 5,948,178 of NC_134709.1, read as the reverse complement.
ACGACAACATCATCAAGGTATACGGGACAAGTTTGCCACTTCAGACCAGTAAGCACAGTGTCCATCATTCGCTGGAAGGTTGCGGGCGCTGAACACAAACCAAAAGGAAGGACTCGAAATTCATACAGGCCATCAGGGGTAACAAAGGCCGTTTTCTCGCGATCTCGCTCGTCGACCTCGATCTGCCAGTACCCGCTTTTTAAATCCAAAGAGGAAAAATAGTGGGCGCGGCGTAATCTGTCTAACGAGTCGTCGATGCGTGGCAGCGGGTACACGTCCTTTTTAGTCACGCTGTTCAGCTTCTGGTAATCGATGCAAAAACGTAGCGTTCCGTCTTTCTGCTTGACTAGGACGACCGGAGAGGACCACGCACTGTTGGAAGGCTCGATGGTGCCGTCGTCAAGCATTTCTCGAACTTGCGTACGAATGGCTTCTCGTTTCTTCGCTGACACACGGTAAGGCTGTTGGTGTACTGGGCAGGCGTCGTCGTAAGTGATGATTCTGTGCCTAGTGATCGAAGTCTGGCGCACCTTAGAGGAAGCAGCGAAGCATGACTTGAATTCAAGCAAGAGTTTTCGCAGTGCTGTCTGGTTTTCTGGTGTGAGGTTAGAATTAATATCGATATTGTTTAGAGACGTATCGGTGGCCTCCACTGCGTCCGACGAGAAGCAGATGGGAACGGTATCTAATTCATCTGCAAACGCTAACAAAGTGCCACGGTAAAGGTGTCGGTGTTCGTTGCTGAAATTTGTAACGAGCAGTTGAGATCGGCCATCACGTAGCTGTATGATACTCCTAGCCACACAAACACCTTGAGTCAGCAGGTGTTCAAAATTACTTTCTGCAATCGCTTCACCATTTCGCAATCCACAGCATGTGACGTCGACAATAACACTGGCTCTTGGAGGAAGCGTTATACTTTCAGCAGAAACACGAAGAATGTCTGCACGTTGTTGGTCGTCCTGCTTGTCGATTGCTCGGTCGGCTGAGAAGGTGATGTGATTCTCTTGAAGGTCAATGACAGCTCCATACTCCTGCAGGAAGTCAACACCAAGAATAACGTCGCGTGAACATTCACGGAGCACAAGAAAACTTGCTACAAAAGTATAACCACAGACCCGAACTCTGCTCGTGCAGGTCCAAGCGGAGAGACGGTGTGGCCACCAGCCGTTCGAATCACAGAGCCATGCCAGGGCGTGATTACCTTCTTTAGTAGTCTGGTCATTTTCCCGCTTAGTATCGAATAGTCAGCCCCGGTATCAACTAAAGCACCTACTGCATAGCCGTCTATCAGCACCGGTATATCCAGAGAAAGCCGCACATATCGCTCAGTCGAATCCACACCCTTTACTGTTAGCATCGACCGGAGGTCTTCAGCACGTCGACTGCCAGCGACCTCGCCTCCAAGGGTCGCTTGCGTTAGTTTTCCCGGCGGGGACTGGGGGACCGTGCGCCAGCATGGCGCTGTGGCGAAGATGAAAAGTGCCTCGGCGACGGTGAGCGCGGCTGCCGTCCAGAAGGCGGTGGCATGCGCTGTTGAGCCAGGTAACCCTCGATGTCCCGGGGTCGCTGGCCATACCGAGGAGGCGCTGAATATACTGAAAAGCCGCGCAGCCCGAGGCGCCGGTATGGACACTGGCGGTACAAATGGTCCGCTTCATCGCAGTGGAAGCACAAAGGTCGGCGATCAGGAGTGCGCCAAACATCAGATTTCCGAGGTGAAGCACGTCTGTCGTCAAGGTAGTGTGCTGGTTGTTCCGCAAGATGCACAGGGTTGGCGTAAACGAGGGGTGGGGGCGTGCGTGTGTTCTCGTAGTACCGTAGAGGCTGCGCCGACTGAAGTGAAACTGTAGGAGGTGCCTGAACAAACAGCGGGGAAGAGGAAGCTGGGCGCTTCAAGGCTTCCGCATAAGTCGCACGGTGGTAGTCAGCCGGGGCGGGTGTGGCGTTATCCAGACTCACAGGGTCACGCAGGGCATGATGCAGCTCGTCCTTGACGATACTTGCAATAGAACTCACCGTAGTTAGTGGTGGTGTGGCAGCCTTTTGCAGCTCCTGGCGTACTATAGAGCGGATAAGGTCGCGCAGACACTCGGCGTTGCTCCCAAAAGTCATGAGAACTTGAGCAGTGGACGTGTTCACTTGCTGCTCATACAGGGTGGATCGATGCATCATCTTTTCCATCGTGACGGCTTCAGACAAAAACTCGGCGACCGTGCTCGGAGGGCTCCGTACAAGGCCAGCGAAAAGCTGCTCCTTAACTCCCCGCATCAGGTGACGCAACTTCTTTTCTTCTGTCATACTTGGATCAGCCCGTCGGAACAGGCGCGTCATATCTTCCACATAGGTCATGACAGTTTCGTTGGGCATCTGGATGCAGGCCTGGATCGCTCGCTCCGCTCGTTCGTGGCGATCAGCACTTCTGTAAGTGTCCAACAGCCAACGACGGAATTCGGGCCACGATGTCATCTGTTCCTAGTGATTCATGTACCAGGTACGTGCTCCATCCTCCAAATAGAAGTACACACGCCGTAGTTTGGCCGCGTCGTTCCAGTCGTTCAAAGCAGCCACGCGTTCGAAGTCGACCAACCAGTCCTCGACGTCTTCGAGCTCGGTGCCATGAAACGGTGTCGGAACCTGTGGACTTTCGAGGGTGTACCGAGTCACCGGGAGTCCCGTTCCTGTTAAAGTGGTTTGAACGGACGTGCTCATCATACTGGTGTGAACTGTAGGGTCAGCTTCGGGTGGCAATCACCTGATCCTGCGGCTTGTCCGATGAACAGGAGTGTGGACTCGCACTGGGCTTGTGGTGCCGCTTCCAGGAGGGGTCTGAAACATCCGTGAGGGGCTACCCAGCACCTCCGCCAATTGTCACGTTGCTCCAGAGGGTGTCGACAAGGTTTATTGATGTCCGAGCAACAGGGCTCTAACCAAGCGCGTCGGTTGCGCTTGTTTGCCAGAGCGGGGGTCCACGCGCACTTCTTTCTTCTCTGTGGTGTGAGCCTTCACCTTGCCAGACGACCCACTACTAGAAGTAGGTGGCAAAATGCTATCATGCAGCCATATATCATGCAGCCATAATGCAGCCATATAGCACAGCCACCTGTAGCGTGTGTTCACGCCAAAGAAAAGACTCAATCCTCTTTTTCTTCAAGTGCCTTGATGATGATATTAAGGGCAGAGCACTTCAAGTAGAACCTCATATAAAAGTGGAAAAAAAAAGGAAAAAGCAAGTGGAAAAATGAAACAGAGAAAAAGGAAGGAAAAAATAGGGACAAATTTCAAAATACGTAGAAGTAAAGACAGAAAAGACTAGAAAATAAAAAATAAAGGAGGAAAGAAAGAGAAAACCAAAGACATAAAACAAAGGCAGCTCAGCTCCGCACTTCCTTCAGGCTTGGCACCACTGGTTCTAAGCTGCCTTGATTTCTTTTGCATGTTTAATAAGCCATGACAATTTCTTAGTTTGTCCAAATTACTACTTAGTCAAATCTCATTAATTTGAACACACTTAATTCGAACTCACGATGATGAGGTCCCGTCAAAGCTGTGGGTATTCCATTGGGCGAAAACGCCCGGTAATTCGAATGCGCAAGCACTTGCGATGGTTCATTTGAACATACCGCGCTCTGAAAAGGCTCTCAGCACCCCGCCCAATCCTGCGGCAGCACTTTTGACACCTCAACATTGCGCGCGAAGAAAAGGAAAAGGAAAGAAAAGGCTGCGGTGGAATGTTTGCTCTCTCTCAATGCCGATCTGCGACGCGCTTGTGCCGCGCTTCTCTCTTTTCCTTCCCTGCTACGTAAAGACCCTTCTCCTTCCAACGCCGCGTGCAAGGCGACAGAGGAAAGAAAAAAGCTGTCGCGAAGTGTGGCTTTCTCTCACATGCCGGCGCCATGGTTTCCCCTTTCCTGTCCCTGCCACATAACCCTGCTCCTTTCAACAAACAGCACGAAGAGAGCAAAAAAAAAAAAAAAAAGCTGCAGTGGAGTGTTGGTTCTCTTTTAAATGCCGATCTGCTTCTCTCAGCGTGGAGACTCTCCTCCTTTCTCGTTACATGCTGGCCACGCTCTGGCTTTGACGCAAAGGGTAGTAGCGGAGATGCAGTCATTGTTATCTTCGTCTTCAGATAGGGCCGGCGCTAGACATTGCCACGCGCAACCTCTCTTGCAAAAAAGAATGCTGAAGCCGAAATAGACATGCTTTGCAAGCTGCGTGCGAATTTGATTGACTCGCTGCAAGGCAAATGTGTGCAGACGCGCATCACCAATTACTTTAAATAATGACGGATGTCCTGCAATTGGAGAATAAATGTAAGTCCTCTGAAATTTCCTCTTCGTGTGTAGGCTCAATGCACATGCGCCACTGCGTGGGGAGCCGTCTGTTTACTTAGCTTTCGGTAATTTGAACTTCCTTTAATACGAACAAATTTTCGGGCCCCTTCGAGTTCGAACTATCGAGATTCGACTGTAATTTGCAGTCAATTTAGCTAAAGTGAAATGTCACAACAGTTTGACATGATACCTTGCAGATGCCAACGGGAAAAGCACCAGAGACTGACTTCAAGCAGGGACCTTACCAGTTTCTGGGCCTCTTGGCTGTACTTGCATCGTGTCTGTCCAGTGGCTTCAGCGGCATCTACTTAGAAAAGCTGCTCAAAGAGATTACATGGTCATTGTGGATACGAAATATCCAACTTGGTGAGACGGTACAGTCATGGTCTGTAATAAATGCTCCTGTTGTTTTGCATCTCTAGCAAATTTTGTTTAATGTGGTGTTACAACACGTTTTGATCACTGTGAGCCAACTCGTGCAAGGAGAAATGAAAACCAGGGGCTTCCAATTTGAATTAGCTATTGTGGATACCGATGCCTTCAAATTATCGGGAGTAGAAATACTCAGGGCTGTGCCAGGGCTGGGGCGTCGGTTCTAACTAACTGCAGGTTTTGAATAACCAAGTTCAAATCAATGAGCTTTTTTGCTATAGTTGTGTCACTCTACTTAATCAGTGTTGCCACTGACTTTTAAAAATTTCACTCATTTGCATTGATGACACTACGCATGAAAGGCATAACTCAGTCGAGATCTAAGTCGAAAACCACCAAAAATTTGCCATGCTTCCATTCATAATTTTGGCGCCAAGGGCCTCTCAAATTTGCTAATTAGGTAATGAGCAGCTACCCTGCACCTAACTCTGCGCTGCTCTGATATGCACTTCTCAGTATTCATTTCGATGCTCCAACTTACGATAAATAAGCAGTTATCGTTCCCTCTCTTGACACAATCTGACCAGGGCCATGTTTTCTTTTGATATCGTCGCTTTCTAATTCGCTCTGCTTTCCTCCCATCTCTGTTAATTGAACTGTTACTAACTAACACAAAACTTTCGGCGTCACATTCTTTTGCTGGAATGTATTGCTGGGAGCCTGTTAGGGGTAACACAGCCCATCGTTTGCTGCAGTGTGTGACCGATAATTAATTAGAGGCTCCTCATTACCAACTAGTCTCAGTTTCAATTTGAGAGAGGCCCGAAAACAAGAGGCCACAGGGTGCAACTATTGCCACCTAACGTGTTCGATGTTCAACCACGTCATCACACAGAACTGGGACGTACTTCCACACGGATCGCATAAAAGAGATCTTTCGAACAAGAAACAAGACAGCACCGTTGCCAAACACGCGTGCCCCGCAGACATGGACTTGAGCAGTCGCCTAGATGTAGTCCGCTGGAGCAAACACAGCAAAACAAAAATGGCAGTTATCACATCATCATATTTAGTTGTAGTGAATGCAGCGTAGTGACATGAGAGAAGTAGGGAAGTCACTGTGCATTTTCGAGGCTCTCAGTATCCCGAAGTGCGGTGTATAGCACGTACACGCAAACCTAAATATTTATGTAAAATACCTTCCAACCTATATTTTCTGTTGATATCTAGGAGATGACTTATGCATTTTCAAAGGAACCGATCACGCAGGCTATCATTTTTGTTCTGTCGCACACTGTATAATTTTTGCTTCTTCTCGAATTCTTTGTTGTTCTGCAGGTTCCTGTTTCATGTGTTATAACTGGCAAAAATAGAGTGGTTGTATTCTTTCTGCCTTAGTGACAATGGTAAATCAAGGGTCATGATTTGAGAATGTGTAATGTACACTAGCCCATTCTTATTTTCTGATGAATTTTTTTTACATAAATAAGCTCTCCGTTAATTTTTGACCATGGTATATTTAAATGAAAGCAGGAGAATGAGCTTCTGAAAAAACATGCACCATTGAATGTGCCTTGTTGAAAGTGCTAGTGTTGTGCACCTTTTTTGTGCTTGTTTTAGCAGATTAAATTTCCACTCGGGCTAGGTGTACAGTTTGAAAAAAGTTAGCAGAAATGATCAAAGGTACAAAATTGTGCCATGCGGTGCTGTCGCTCATTGCCTAGCGCATTCCATTTTACGAAGCAGAGATGTCTGGCAGACTGTCAAAAAGCAGCCCGTCTTGCTGTTGATGGATCCAAAAGCTCATATCTTAAAGAAACGATTGTTCATTGATCAACGAATGCGGCTAAGTGAATGATTTCTTTCTTTTATGTTTTTGCTGGTTTTGCCAGCAACTGTTCCTTTATCTGAAAAAGCTTTTTGTCGAAGTGCTTTCCACTGCTACCTTCGCTTTGAAGAGTGGAATGTGCTGGGCACTTTCGATATTGGCACTTGAGCAAGAACAGCGTCGCATGTGACAGTCTTGCCACTACTGGTACCGGTCACTTGTGCAACTTTTTTTTTCCTTAAGACTGTACTTGCCTTCTTTTATTACATTACCTTTAAACAATTTACCTTGCAGCAATCTTCGGATTCCTCTTAGGAATAGTGGCCATGTTGGTGTCTGATTGGAACCAGCTCTTGGCTGGTGGCTTTTTTCAAGGCTACAATGCCGTAACGTGGATGGTCATTTTACTACAGGTAAAGCTTGTCATTAACATTCAGTAGCATACGGCCAATACGAAGTCTCAGTGACTTCATTCTCTATGCTGGTGGGCAACTGCAGAGTGCTGTTGTTTTTGTAGGATATGTGAACTTTAATAATTATAAATGAAACTGTTGTATGTGTTTTTAGTCTCTCAATGGCAGTCTCTTATCAGGAATGTGATTACCTATGTAGGCAGAAATTGGATGCCGCAGCGGGTTCTGAATACAGTCAATCCCGGATATATGGAACTCGAAGGAGTTCGATAATAGTTTGATATATCAATTAATTAATAATAGTTCGATATATCGATTAGTGTATGTGAAAAATATGCATATTTAAGGCCTAAAATAGAGCACTTCAAGCCGCAGAAATTGTTACAAATGCTAACATAACAATTTGCTTGCAGTATAATAAATAACAAGATGTGAACTGCAAGTACAGCATTTTATTTCGCATGAAAATTGTCTGTAAACGTTTCTTGCTTCTTGCACGCTGTTAAGTTTCAGTCATTCTCAACGTCATTGAAGCTTTTCAAATAAGCAAATTCAGCTCCTTCGGCCACAACAGCGTAGGTTGATGCAGAATGCCGTTGCAAGCTTTTTAGCATGGCATACGGTTGGTTAGCGGTGGCACCGAAAGCGATGGCATATTACACCACACGCGTGTAAACTTTTGCACACCGGCAACGGCAGCTATCATCTCAGCATCGATGCAGTCAGAAACAGCTACGTCGTCATGAAGTCGCTCACTGTCTGAAATGGTGGCTGGAAATGCTGATAAGTTGCAGAATTCACTGAGGCACTGTACGCCGTTGTCAGCGGTCATGACGCACCCGAAGTCGTCACCTGGCCCACAACAAATGTTTACGACGAGGCTTTACTTGATGTTGCTCAAAGCACCAGTCATAACATATCTCTACGTGCGGGTAAACGTTCAGTTCAACTCCCGAATGAGGATTTATCAGGAACGAGACGAGAAGTAAACACATCCACAAGGCGCAAAAGACAATGCCGAGTGCCGAGTAACTGCCGTTGAAATGTTGCCAATATCGATTTCACGTATGGCTTTGCAGCTGGCAGCCTCTGTTTTCAGCTGCTTTGATGTGCAGCCTCTGAGACATGGGTTTTAAAACCGCAAACACTGAATATTCATCATGAGGTTGCACTTCTCGAAGGCCGTGCTTTTTATGCTTGCATGTCATTGTGTGCTTACAAACAAGGAAGGGATTGGGAACATTGCAACGTGATTGCTGAGTGACTTGGCATTTTCATTTTGGTGTCCTAGGCGATGTTTTTTTTTTTTTAACACTATGCCCACACGTGAAGACCTGCAGATCGTCCATCAAAGATACTGGTTTACTCGCAAGTGCTGCTCAATGCACCAGATCAGTGTGATGAAATAACACCACCTTTTTGTCACCTGTGTGCGAAGAGGGATCGGAACTGGTCAGAACATGGCTGAAAATTGAGCAATACTTGCTAGGAAAAATGGTCTTTCTAAGCTTCAGCGCTGCGCAGGGTTCGATGTAGTGGATGTCCCACTGTGTGGGAGTTCAATATACATGTGCACCAGTCCCATACTTTTGCATGGGAAATTCCAGGGGATTTCTAAACTGTTTGCTATAGCCAATAATTTGATATATCCAAGTTTGTTGTATCCAGTATTGACTGTATTGTAATGAGTAATTAATCAGCCTCCCCTGTGTTTGTAGTTAATAGTTTTTTAAAGGAAAGAAGTGGAAATTTTAAGGACTCGTTTTCATTTGTTAGACACAATATTAATTAGAACTATAATGTTGCCAAGGAAAGTATAGGGGATGTTAGTAATAGTGATGTGAATGTGAAAAAAGAAAAGTGAACAAAGGTATAACATACCGCAGGATGCGACCGAGTCTACGACATTTCAATAATGCTCCTGGTGCTCTACCAGCTGAGCTACATGCCTCGTCCACTTTAAGGGGTTATATATGGGCATTGGAACATTTTAGTGTTAGTCATTGTCACCTGTAGCCGGGATGACCATTGCAGTGAGCTCAAATAAATTACTGGCATTGATTCAGAGTTGTTACTCACCTTGCTGCAGTACTGGCAAAGAAAGTTTTTTTGACGTCGCATGAACCTATATACTACAGAAGTTATTTTATAGCATCATGAGTTAGTGTTGGCTCATGAAAAATCGTTTTCATTCAAGAACCAGGGACTTCACAAAAAATTCAAGAAAATCGAGCCATTTTTTAGAGTTAAGGAATTTAATGAGAGTCTCGAGGAGTTCATCTGGTTATGTGCCCGGTGCAATAGTTTGGGTGAAAAGTGAAACGAAAGAAAACAAGTGTTAAGAAAATGCAATTTATTTGGCCATAACAGCATTTCTACAATACCTCAAAGTCATATGCAACTAGTATGTATGACGACATCATCTAATCAAATATTTTTTTTTTCTTTCTAAATGAAATAGTTTAATCACAATGCAGGACACTCACGTAGTTGCAGTCATTCACAACTCTCAGGGGCCTTTTGTGAGTGTCAGCCGAATTGAATTGAGTTTCAAATCATTGTATGCTTCATGTACGCATGGATATAAGTTTGCCAGATGGGGTATATAAACCTTTCAGCAGCAGTGGCTACGTTTACGAGCACTACTTGATTAGGTCATTTGGGTCAACTTGTGGCCTAAAGAGAGCAAGGCACAATGCTTGTTAGATGAGTGAAATCATAGCCGATATGTCTCGGTTTGACTGTAGTGTGCTGCGTACGAGTGTAGCTGATAACCTTGGTAAAAGCACTGTGATGTATCAAGGTTCCTGCGACTTGACGCGTTCCAGAACCAATGTCAAAAGTAATGCTTTCCTTTTCTCAAGATGAATGCTACCAAAAACTGATTGCACACACACTTGGCGCTTATTCTTTTTATGTCAAAGTGAAGATGACAGACTGCTGGGTAATGAGATATTTGATTCCATGCTAACTATGATTACTTACTGAAGCTTCCACATAACAGGTTACCTCACTTTCTTTCTCAGAATGTAATATTGATTGCTTTGCAATTATGGTATGTGAAATCGACAGACACATTCATAGCCAGTGCATAATAATTTTTCACTGGAAGGTAATAATTATTTGGGGAGAGGGGAAGCTGAGTTACCAACTAGCCCAACATCAAGTTCTTCTAGTTTTCATTCTTTTGTTTCTTTTCTTTTTCATTTTTAACTAAATTTTACATGCCTAAACCAACACTATGAACGTCGCCCACTAACTATGCTTTTGAGGCAGTGTTATTGTTTGTCAATTACTCTTAACTAATTTCAGAATTACTTGTGTAAATGTACATACGTTCTCCAGTATTTCTATTTTGAATGTGCTTTGTTAAATATGTCCATATTATTAGTATTTTCTTTTTGTATAACTTTTTTTCATTTGCATTGTTGGTTTGAATTGTTTGAAAACCTATTTTGCGTTTGTCATCTTATTGCCACAGTGAATCTGGGGACGAGGTGTATTTTCAAGCTGTTTCATGCAGCTTTTCCTTGTCCCAATTGCTTACTGTAAACCTGTATGTGGTAAGCAAACTCAATTCAATTTTCTGACAGTTCACTGTGTTCACTTGTAACAGACATTTGGTGGCTTGGTCGTGTCGCTGGCTGTGCGCTATGCCGACAGCATTCTCAAGGGATTTGCAACGTCCATCTCAATAGTGCTGTCGACGTTATGCTCATATTACCTGTTGGGAGACCTTCTACCCACTCGGTAAGCTTCATCTCCTTGGTGTTGCATGCTCAGTCAACACGAAGTCTCATAGAAATAATGTACTAGGGTTGTTCAGATAAAGAGCTATGAAACAACAATGTGTATAATATATACACTCAAACTCATTACACTCAAAACTCGATATTGCCACCCTTGATAAACGAGCCACTGTGGCTCATACGCGTTTTTGGCCACGAAGAAGAAGAGAACATCTTCGTTGCTCTGGTTCAAGTGAACTCCTGGCTGCGGGTCTTGTTTTGTTCGTGACATTACTGGTGGAGACGCTGGGTACGTGTACTTCGGCTGTGTCGGCCATCGTGGAGACAGCTACATCTCCCAGAGCAAGAATCAGCCGCCGCCTGCGTGGGTTACCCCCTGAATTTGGTCCCTTGGCATCGACACCCAGAAAGATGGCAACTGCGATGACAAGCCAGGCGGTCCAAACCAGCGATGGCCATGATTCGCTTCTCGCCCATGTTCTCCACGTGCCACAGACACCAAAGCCGTTCCATGGAGACATCTTCGAGGATGTTGATGACTGGCTAGACCACTTTGAACGGGTTGCCAGCATCAACGAATGGGACGATGTTCGCAAGCTGCGCCGAGTTTATTTCTACTTGGAGGATTCTGCGAAGACGTGGTACGAGAACCACGAGGGCTCCTTTGCAACATGGCAAGAGTTCAGCGGACAGCTCCGTGACGCCTATCGCAACACCGAAAGGAAGGAGAGGGCCGAATAAGCTATATAAGCTATATCCAGCAGAAACCAACGGCCGAACGAACGTGTATCCATGTTTGTCGAGGACATGCTTCGACTCTTCAAGCGCGCGGACCCTGCCATGCCTGAGGAAAAGAAGGTTCGCCATTTAATGCGCGGAGTAAAAGAACAGCTTTTCGCTGGGCTCGTGCGCAATCCACCGACGACAGTCGCCCAGTTCATCAGTGAGGCAGCTACGATGGAACGTACGCTGCAGCAGCGGTCGTCACAATACGAACGCCAGATCCCGGCCACCACATGCTCTATCGGCTCTGACAGCGAGAGACAGACCCTCGCAGACTTCATTCGAAGTATCGTTCGGGACGAATTGCGACAGCTGCAGGCAGTGGGATCCCATCCACCCGTGTCAGCCCTCGCGGATGTAATCAGACAAGAAGTCCGGCAGGCCGTCACACCCCTAGCCCCAATCGCACCGCCGATTCCCGAGGCCCCAGTCCTGACATACGCAGCGGCATTGCGATCCCCTGCGCCACCGGCTACAGATACTGCTATGCGGCCAAGGTACCAGGCTATGCAGCCATTTCACGACACTGCTTCAAGCCCACCTCTCGGCTCAAGGTTTTCGAGCTCACCCACCTATCCGCCGTCCATCTCAAGACAAAGTGGTAGCAAGGCAAGCACGTGGCGTACCTCGGATAACCGTCCGCTCTGCTATCACTGTGGCGAAGCGGGTCACGTATACCGGAACTGTCAATACCGACAACTAGGTCTCCGCGGCTTCCACCCTGATGCTCGATGCCCGCGCTACGGTGAGCGCCCCCGCGAAATTGAAGCCTATCTCTCGGGCCAACGTACTCCTTCGACTATTCGGCACCACCAGTCGAGATCACCATCACCTCGCCGGTCCACGTCACCCAGTTTGCCCTCATCGTCTTCCGCTCCTTTCAGGAGCCGGTCACCAAGTCCCCGCAGGGGAAACTAGGAACGGCGACTTCTGAGGGTGAAGTCGCGGCCCGGCGAACTGTAAAAGACCCTCCTTCGACGCAACGACCAGACGAGGGCGATTCCGGTTTTGCAGTGTCTTCCGACAGCAAAAAGATTGTTTCTGCCGAAATTGCCGTCTTCGTCGACAATCATGCTGTTAACGCCCTCGTCGATACCGGTGCCGACTATTCCGTAATGAGCGCAACACTGGCATCTGAACTGAGGAAGGTTATGACGCCTTGGCAAGGACCTCAGTTGCGCACGGCAGGTGGCCATCTGGTGACGCCTACTGGTATGTGCACGGCACGCATTCGAATACGTACGTCAACATTTGCGGGCTCTTTCCTCGTATTGCGCGTGTGCTCTCGACCAGTCATTCTAGGAATGGACTTCCTTCGTGGATACGGCGCCGTCATCGACCTCCGTGAATTACTTGTGTCGTTCGAGGATCCTTTTTGCGCTGCAACTGACAGTATGCAATTCCGGAAAAGAGCGCTCCGTGTTACCGACGATTCTCTGACTCTCCCACCTCGAAGCAGCCTCTTTGTCAAAGTAGAATTGGGACAGGACTTGTCTGACGCGGTAATTGCAGAGGCCAATATGTCTCTCCTTATTTCACAACAAATCTGTGTTGCCCGAGGAATCATTCAGCCTAGCAATAGGCATGCTCACCTGCTGGTCACGAACTTCAGCGACGAATATCGCCACCTAACGAGACACACTGCCATTGCATATTGTGAAGAACTTGCCGATGCCGATGGTCCATCTACGTTAGCTTCATTTTCATCGAATGGCCACCCTGACGAGGCCTTCGTGAGCACTCTCGACGTAAACGAGAGACTACCTTCGGCTCAACGAGAAAGCCTTTTGCGTATACTCGGCTCATTTCAAGACTGCTTTGCCACTACGTCAAGGGTTAAACAGACACCACTTGCTCAACATCGTATCATCACGGAACCTACTGAGAGACCCATCCGACAACATGCCTATAGGGTGTCGCAAAAAGAGCAAGATGCTATACGTGACCAAGTCCAGCAAATGCTTCAGGACGACGTCATTCAGCCATCGACCAGTCCCTGGGCTTCGCCAGTTGTGCTAGTAAAGAAGAAGGATGGTACGTTGCGTTTTTGCGTTGATTACCGTAAACTGAACAAGGTCACCAAGAAGGACGTTTATCCTCTACCCCGGATAGATGACTCGTTGGACCGTATACGCAACGCTAAATATTTTTCCTCCATGGATTTGCGTAGCGGCTACTGGCAAATCGCAGTGGACGAGCGCGACCGCGAAAAGACGGCGTTTATTACTCCGGACGTTCTGTACGAGTTTAAAGTGTTGCCTTTCGGTCTGTGCTCAGCGCCAGCTACTTTTCAAAGAATGATGGATACGGTTCTCACGGGGCTCAAATGGCAATCATGCCTTGTTTACCTTGATGACGTCGTGGTCTTTGCAGACACGTTTGAACAACACGTCCAACGCCTTTATGCAGTTCTTCAGGCAATTAGAACAGCGGGGTTGTCTCTCAAACCCGACAAATGTCATTTTGGATATGAAGAACTCAAGTTCCTTGGTCACGTTGTGAGCCATGCTGGCATCCGCCCAGATCCCGAGAAAACCCACGCCGTTGCCACCTTTCCCGTGCCCACAAATAAGCGCGACCTACGCCGTTTTCTGGGGCTCTGTGCGTATTACAGGCGCTTTGTCAAAAACTTCTCGAAGATTGCTGAACCCCTCAACAAGCTTACAAAAGACGGTGTCTCGTTTGTTTGGGGTCCCGATCAGTGCCATGCGTTCGACACCCTCCGAAACCTCCTCCAGGCTCCGCCTGTACAAGGTCATTTTGACGAAAGCGCTGACACGGAATTACACACTGACGCCAGCAACGTTGGACTAGGAGCGGTATTAGTTCAGTGGCAAAATGGCATAGAGCGCGTGATCGCTTATGCGAGCAGAACGTTATCCCCAGCGGAAAAAAACTATTCTGCAACCGAAAAGGAATGCCTCGCTGTTGTCTGGGCCATAACAAAATTCCGCCCATACTTGTATGGCCGCCCATTCAGGGTAGTTAGCGACCACCATTCCCTTTGTTGGCTCGCGAATCTCAAAGATCCCTCAGGTCCTCTAGCACGATGGAGCCTTCGGCTACAAGATTTCGATGTCACCATCGTCCACAAATCTGGGCGGAAACACACCGACGCCGACTGTCTCTCACGTGCACCGGTCGAAAATGCCAACACTGACCTTGAAGACGACGACACTTTTCTTTCTGCCGTATCAGCGACCAGCTTAGCGGAGCAACAGCGTCATGACTCGGAGCTCATCCCGCTCATTGACTACCTGGAAGGACGCAATTCCCACCTTCCCCGAAACTTTGCGCGCTCACTATCTTCCTTTTGTTTCCGTGATAGAGTGCTTTATAAAAAGAACTTTCATCCTACACAAGCTATGTATCTGCTTGTTGTGCCAACTACACTTCGTGGTGACATTTTACGTGCGTGTCACGATGAGCCATCATCCGGACACCTAGGCTATACGCGCACGCTGCAACGGATTCAACGCTCCTACTACTGGCCACGTCTCGCGAAGACTGTGAAGCACTACGTTCGCACATGTCGCGACTGTCAGCGACGTAAGATTCCACCTTTACGACCAGCGGGACTACTGCACCCAATTGGCCCACCAAAGGCGCCCTTTCATCAGATTGGCATGGACTTGCTGGGGTCATTCCCCACGTCTTCGTCTGGAAACCGGTGGATTGTCGTCGCTACAGACTACTTAACACGCTACTGTGAAACCTAGGCACTTCCAAAAGCCACCGCAGCAGATGTCGCCCAATTTTTTGTTAACAGTATCGTCTTACGTCACGGTGCTCCAGCTGTCGTCATAACTGATCGTGGGACAGCTTTCACCGCAGAGATGCTGCAGGAAGTCTTGCGATTAAGTGGCACGGAACATCGTAAAACAACGGCTTACCACCCGCAAACAAATGGGCTGAATGAACGACTCAATAAGACAATTGCAGACATGCTGTCAATGTATGTGGACATCGATCACAAGAACTGGGACACCATACTTCCCTACGTAACTTTTGCGTATAACACTGCTGTTCAAGAAAGTACCGGTTTCACGCCTTTTCGCTTAGTCCACGGTCGTGACGTCACGACGATGCTCGACGCCATGCTCCTGCCCGACAACTTAGGAATATACCACACGGATGCCGCCAAATTCGCGCAGTGCGCAGAAGAGGCCCGTCAACTTGCTCGTCACCGCATTCAACGTCACCAAACCGCAGACGCGCCCCGCTACAATCTTCGCCACCGTGAAGTTATTTTTAAGCCAGGTGATGAAGTCTGGGTGTGGACCCCTATCCGACAGCGTGGACGTTCCGAAAAGCTTCTTCGCCGCTACTTCGGCCTTTACAAGGTTGTGCGACGTCTCAGTGACGTCACTTACGAGGTTCTCCCACAAGGCAATTCGAGACGTTCCCGTTTCACCCCGCAAACTGAAGTCATTCACGTTTCACGTCTCAAACCATACTTTTCGCGCTGTGAATCGCCAGAGAGTGACTGACTTTATTAGTAACTTCGCGTCTTTCTTTTTGTTTCGTCCTTTCCTTACATTTTTCCTATTTTTCTTATTTCTCTAACTTTTGTCCCCACAACCAATTACGTTATTCCGCCTTACGCCATTCATTTTGCTCGCATGCTAATTTTCATCTAATTTTTTTTCTTTTTTTTGCCTTCATGTATAGCATCGAGACGATGCTTCTTGGGAGAGGGGGTAATGCCACCATTGATAAACGAGCCACTGTGGCTCATACGCGTTTTTGGCCACGAAGAAGAAGAGAACATCTTCGTTGCTCTGGTTCAAGTGAACTCCTGGCTGCGGGTCTTGTTTTGTTCGTGACAATATAATAAACCCATATATAGCAAAATCTCGCTTATAACGAAGTAAATGAAGAATAGTCTTGCAACAGCTGTAGTGTTGCAGTATCAAACACATGATAAAGAAATGAGATACACTATGCCTGTAATACATTCTACGAACATTTTTTCGTGCTTCTTATAGCACCAAACACTTAAAATTCTTACGGAGTTAACTCTTTTGCATAGTGAGCTTAGCTTGTTTTTGCTGTGAAAACAACCTTCATCCCAGTTTTTTTTCAATGATTTTGTTAAGCAGTGCGAAACTTAGTGCACGTAAAGAATGGCAGACACCTTCGGCTGGTCCGGAGATGTGCCCTGCGCATTCTTCCCCTGCTTCAATTCATTCAAAAGTGACTCTGCTATGCCTGTAAGCAACTGATCAGGAAAGCCTGCTTTCTTAAGTCTATGAACTTGGTTGCCAAAACTGCTTTGAATCTGGTGGGTACAAGACATTGACAATGATGCCATCATGCATGCTTTTTCAATTCCTCGCTTAGCCATCTTGGAGTGTGCAGAATTAAAGGGTAACAGGGCTTTCTGGGAGCGCATTGCCAGCACACGTGTTCTGGCAGAAACATAAGCTCTAGGTCTAAAAATTCAAGTTTTTTCATTCTCGGGGGAATTCCGTTGTCAGCTGCAGATCAGTCACGTTTTCAGAAAAAAATGCTGAAAATTTTGTTGGTGTGCTGTCTTGTGTCATTCTGTTCTGCACTATAAATCACTGAAAAATCATCAACATAGCACAATACCTTAATGGTATGTATCTCGGCAAGCCTCCTTGTATGCGTTTGTCATTACGAGCTAATGAAATATCACTGAGGACTGGAGATAAACATGATCCAATACACACACCGTGTCTTTGAATGTACCATTTATCATTTCTCGTGACAATTGTTGACTGCAAATAAAAGTTCATAAGTTCAAGAAATCTATCTACGTCAGTTCCACAAAGTTTACAAAATTCATTCTCACCATAGCGTTGAATGCAGTCTTCCACCTCCTTGCACAAAATCTCCTGAGGTAGGGAATAAAATACGTCCTTAACGCCCACGGAAAAAGCAGAGGCACTTTGGGGACACCCACTTTATAGAAAGTCTAGGATGTTCTGGGGTTTTCTTAAGATGAACAGATGAATGGTCAGGGCTGTAATATGAATTTGCAGATACCTTCCAACAAGTTTTTGCAAGGAGGCACGCTTCGATACGGTGACCCAAAAAGTACGCGATTCCTTGTGGGTCTTTGCAGTTCCTTTGAGGGTCTTGGCGGAAACAGCAGGGCTAATAGTGAGCCCTGCTGTTTCGCACAGCTTCACAGCTTCTCGCTTTACTTCTGCCAGAGCTACTTTTGGCAGTTTCCTGAAGCTCCCTGATAACGCCGCTGCCACCTTTTCCTCATGGAGCGGTTTAAACCAGGACAAATCCTCCTTCCTTGTCAGACTGCAGCAACTTGATGATTGCTTTTTTAAGAGCAGACACTACATGCTGAATTTCTGAAGTTCCTTCTCTCATGGGTTCCTTCGGCATACACTTGACTCCCAGTTGGATGCAGCTCTCAAGTTCATCAGTTTTTGTTCTTCCTGAAGCTTGCAACAACAGAGTCAAGTGTCTGCCCAAGAAACCTATTAGAAAAGGAACTTCAGAAATTCGGCATGTCGTGTCAAGTGTTTACTAGTGAAATAGCACTTGCCACATCAGGCTTTTTTTCTTTCTTTCTTTCAGCTTTTTTTCAGAGTTACCTAAATGATGCATTTGCTAAATTGCAATGAAAACCCTGTACACCTGCCATGGCCCTCTCCATCAGTGAAAAATACCTATTGAAAAATGTGTCTTTGCTTGCATTAGTTTTTCCAGACTGGCCAATTTTTCGGATGTTTTCATGGTCCCTTGAAGGTCTGGGAAATTGGATGTCGACTGTGGCTGTAGTCACGCTTAAAACTATAACTACCGTCATCTAGGGTTGAAAACTGCTAGCAAAGCAATTGGAGACCGTGATGCATCTTTGGAAGCGGAAGGAGGGAAAAATCGGACGTGACGAGTGTGAAGTAGGCGATATCGGTACAAACTTGTGTGTGTGACAAGCACAGCTTGGGGTTGGCAGTTAAAGGGTTTATACGGCGTGAGGGATTTTCACCTTTCTCATTGGCTAAGTGGTTTGTAGCCTCCACAGTGCTGAAGATGGTGTATACGTGCAATTTGGTAGATTTCTGAAAAAATGTGCATGCTATAAATTGTCAGCTCCTTCAACTTTCAACGTAAACATATAATAATTAAAACTAGTTAGTGAGTTTTTCTTAATTACCCCTTTCAATGTAACATTAGGTGTGCCAAAGTTTTTCCACTTTAGTGTAGAGTTCATTTTTGAAGATGACGGAGGTCTGAAACTCGCACCATGGTTATGAACAAATCTATATTGTCTAGAAGAACACCCTGTACATGTATTTCCTTCAGGCACCATGTGCACAATTGTACACATCACCTTCAAAAGTGTGTCACGTGTTTCTTGAAATGACTCGGTGGACACATTCATACAGGCCTCCTGAGTGAATAACTTTAATTTCATTATGATCTGTGTTGCTGCAGAGGATAGCTTTGCTGGAAATACCTTGTTCGACGATAGTTCAACGTGCCATGTTCCAGGACCAATGTCAAGAATATTTCTCGTTCTTTGCTTCAAGCAAGTACAGCTAATAACAAAATGTGTGTGCATTTCGAGCATAATATGCTGCTATTTTTATGCAAAGATTGAAGCTGACAGGTTGCAGGATAATTAGATATTTAATTACATGTTAATAACATTAATTACTGAAACTCACTCAGAACACTACATTCCTTCATTTTCTTTCTCGGAATGTAATGTTGAGTGCCTTAGAATCACGCTTTGGAATATTAGAAAACAAGTGGGAAATAAAGGGCTCATTTCGTTAGACACAGTCCTAATGAGAACTCACAATGATGCCAAGGATGTATAAAGAATGTTATGAGTGGTAATTGTAATGTAAATGAGAAGAAAAGAAAAATTGGGTGAAAAACTTATGTGCCATCGGCAGGGATCTCTGGCGACAATGTGTTATCTTTTTATCCAGTTTTCTTTCTTTACAATTACATTACAATACTAGTAGTAACATTCTTTATACATCCTTGGCATCATTGTCTGTCAGTTCTCATTAATTCCATGTAAATTGTCCTGTTTTCTTTCTTCACAATTACATTACAATACTAGTAGTAACATTCTTTATACATCCTTGGCATCATTGTCTGTCAGTTCTCATTAATTCCATGTAAATTTAATACATTTGTATACAGCGCATGATTATTTGTCCCTGAAGGGGACACTATATTTACATGTTACGTGAACCTCCTATTGTTTACTAAATCACAATTTTGTGTTTTTTCCCTCTCTGGAACAGAAATTTTTTCCTTGGAGCTGGCATTGTCATCACTGCAACGTCACTTTATGGCATACCACTCTTCAAATAGTATTACTTGCCTACTTGGTGTCGTGGAGCTTCAGTCAAGTCGGAAGAGCCAAAAGGACATTTTGCTCTCTTTGCTTCAGCCCAACACTGAAAAGGACATCATCTATCTACTACACAAAACAGCTCTACAGGCTGAAATGTATTTATTACGCGAGAATCTTGCTGCTTTTTTGCAGTCAAAGAATATTGCCCCACACTTCGTCAGCAGAATTTTGGTGTTTTTCCATTACCAGCAGTTTATGTACAGTGTGTAATATAGTGCGCTTGTCAAATCTTCTTTCATGAACCTCTAGTGTTGTGCAATCATCATTGTCCTGTCACCGATGTGACTGAAAAGAATTTGCAGTTGCCTTGGCTGATTGCAACCTTGAATGAGGAGTTGTTTCAAATGCAAAGGGCATTAACTGTGCATAAGAAAGAGTCAAGTAGCGCAGGTGCTGTTGCCGAAACTGCTTTTCAACCATCAATCCTATGGGCTCAAATGTGTATACTTATGCCACAGAAAGATAAAAAAAAAAAGCAAAAACAAAATTTACTAAAGCAAATAAAGCAAAGGCTAGGTATCTGCCAGTTTTGTTTTTCTTTTTTTTTTTCAAATATGAAACCAGCTTATACAGACTGTCATTTCCACTGTAAAATGTTTTTTTTTCTAGTTTAGTGATGAGTAATAATTGTTGGGGTTTAACGTTCCAAAATTACCATGTGATTATGAGAAGCACCATAGCGAAGAGCTCTGAAAATTGCAATCACCTTGGATTCTTTCACTTAAGTGTAAGCATGTGAGCCTCACATTTTTACCTCCATTGAAAATGCAGCCGCTGCAGCTGGGATTCGATACTATAACCTGCGGGTCAGCAGTGAAGAACCATAACTACTAGATCATTGTGGCTGGTCTAGCCATTGTGTTACTCCTTTATTGGGGTAATTTTAAATGTACATGCTTGCCTACCCTTTGACGTTTGGTACATGCAAGTTAATGTCCAAAGAAAAACAAAAGCTTGACAGTAGCGTTCTAAGTGTCAGATGGTGGATCATGACAAAACAATGTGGCAGAATGCACTTAGTAGCACCGATGTGTAATCTCTGAGTGTTGAGAAATCACTTGACAGAAAATGTCATAAGAGCTAGCACTCAGCTAGGGGACTTGCTATATTCAGGCTCCAGCTCCACACAAGTTGCTGAAACAGCTTCATCAACATTCCTTGTTGAATGATTGCTCATTGTTTCATTAATTCCCTGAATGTCGGCTTTGTTTCAATCTCTTTGAATGAAGGAAAGAAATGAAAATCCAAGGGCTCAGCTTTCTTTTTTAGATGTAATATTAATGAGAACTAACAGGCAATGATGGCTAGGAAAAAAATTGTCATGTAGAGGTGAAAAAAGTCAGGTGTATGAAAACAGCCCCGCCGCAGTGGTCTAGTGGCTAAGGTACTCGGCTGCTGACCCGCAGGTCGCGGGTTCATATTCAGGCTGTGGCGGCTGCATTTCCGATGGAGGCAAAAATGCTGTAGGCCCGTGTTATCAGATTTGGGTGCACGTTAAAGAACCCCAGGTGATTGAAATTTCCGGAGCCCTCGGCTACGGTGTCTCTTATAATCATATGGTAGTTTTGGGACGTTAAACCCCACTTATCAATCAAATCAATCAATCAGGTGTATAAAAACATAACTTGCTACGGCTGCGAGCAAGCCTGTGACTTTTGACTAATGCACGGCCGATGGTCGACCAACTGAGCTGCAGTGGCGACTATTCCCCCTTCCACTTTATGTGGTACATGTGTGCATTTCAACCTGGGAGTGAGCAGCACAAGTTACCATGACGGTGAGTGTGGAACACTTTTTTTTTTCTGCCTGCTGGCATCACGAAGCACGTGAGCTTATTACAAGCTAGAAGCTGACAAATAATCCCTCACATACTACCTGGTGACATTAAATAATGGAGAACGAGGCCTTCGCTATGAATTAAGCAAACAAGTAAAAACTTAAAAGGCTCATTTTTCTTTGTTAGACACAATATCACCTACTGTAGCAGTTGCTACATTTATGTTTGCAACTTATTTATACTAGTTGTGTCAACTTGTGGTCAAAAGAGAGCAAGATAGCAATAGCAAAGAGAGCAATTGCTCATTGAATGAACTTAACCTTCTCCATGGTCAGTATGTCCTGACTTGACTTCAGTGTGATGTTTATGATTGTTGATATATGTGGGGTTTAACGTCCCAAAACCACCATATGATTATGAGAGACGCTGAGTGGAGGGTTCCGGAAATTTCAACCACCTGGGGTTCTTTAACGTCCACCGAATTCTGAGCACACGGGTCTACAACATTTCCGCCTCCATCAGAAATGCAGCCGCTGCAGCCGGGATTCGATCTTGCAACCTGCGGGTCAGCAGCCGAGTATCTTAGTCACTAGACCGCTGTGGTGGGGCATTTATGATTGTAGTCGATCACTTTGTGTGAAGGCACTACTGTTGAGGCAAGCTCGTTGGTACAAATCTATTAGAAGACAGAGCACTTAAAGTACATAAAAAGACAGACAAAGTGAGTCAGTGCATGTTGGAGTCCTTGTGCGTGTGTTTTTGTGTACCTTAAGCTCTATGTATTCTAATGGAGGCACTATGTTGTTTGACGGGTCGTTAAACGTGTCGCGTTCGAGAACCAACATCAGAAGTATTAATTCTCTTTTCTCGAAATGAATGCAACCGAAAATTGCACACGCATTTGGAGCCTATATGCTCATTTTTGTATCAAAAGAAGAAATAAATATTTATGTATGCTAATTAGAATTAATTACTCAAGCTCACAGCAAACAGCAAATTGCTTCATTTTCTTTTTTGGAATGTAATATTGTGAGTGCCGTATTATTATTCTATGTGAGTTTGACACATTCGTTGACGGAGCACCATAATTGGTGCTAGAAATGGTTAATAATGCGAACTAACTAACAGTACAGGCATTAGACAAAGTGCATTTTGGGTAAAGAAAAAATAAATGCTCAAAAAGATTCAATAATAATGAGAACTAACAGACATTCATGCCAAGAAAATGGTATCATTGTCTGTTAGTTTTCATCAATATTGAATCGCTTTGAGCGTTTCTTTTTTTTCTTTATCAAATAAACCCTCGACTAGAACTTCGACTTCCATCCGGACTTCGTCGACGTGAAGCTTCGCTTCTTTGTCACCTTTTGTTGGGGGTTGCCTTCACAAAAGCCTATAGAACCCTCATCGGATTGACCAACAATGCGGAATGCGACATCTGCTGCGCCAAAGAAGACATGGACCATCTGATATGCCATTGCCCTCGATTTGCCTCCGAAAGACAGAAGCTTTCGGACGCATTGCAACAATTGGACGATCGGCCACACTCTATGCAGATGCTACTGGAACACCGTCCTCGCCTTTCGTCGGCTCAGAAAGTAGTCAAAGCTGTCTTGTGGTTTTTGAGGACTACAGGCCTACGTGACAACCTTTAACTTTTGTGTAGTGCCACCGCTGGATACGCGCCAGCCGATTGACTGACAATCCTTTTTTTTTTATCTCTCTCTCTTTCTCTTCTCTTTCCCCTTTCTCTAATCTTTATGCCCCCTTCCCATTCACCCAGCATAGGGTAGCAAACCGGGCATGTGCGTGGTTAACCTCCCTGCCTTCTTTCTTGTTGTTCATCCCCCCCCCCCCCTTCTTTATCCAAAATGCACTTTGTCTAATACCTGTACTACCATTAGAGACAACTGCAAACTTCTGTTTAAGTACCAGCAGCACTTGTGTGTTTTTTATTCTTTGTGCCGTGTTCATTCAATTTTCACTCATTCTAGATGGCAGTAAAAGTCCTGCTCAGGCATAGCCACCTCATAATAGTGTCAAAGTGTTTTATGAACTACAAAGCTTTATTGAAGCAGTCCTAGTCTGTTCAGTGAGTTAATGTTGTAGCCTTTGTGTTAGCATAGTTTTTTGTTTTAATCCAAACAGCGTGACAAGAATTGTGAATTTTATGCGCGTTTTACGCTAGTTCATTTCGACTGCTTGTTTATCCAAGGGCTGTGTACATGATCTCCAACCTGTGATTTTGTAAATATTGATTCTGCTGTAAAGACGCAGGTCTTGTACTGTCATCATGCTAAGGAAGACATTTAGACTATGTATTAGTTCTGTAGCAGACGTTCATCTCCATGTTGTGCTAGTGAAAGTTTCAAAGTGTTTTACTATGCTGTGAAAGGTCCAAAGAATAAAACTTTTTGGCAGGATTATTTACCTCATGACTGTAATGTATTGTACTTCATGGAGGCAGGGGCATAGCCAGGAAATTTTTTCGGGGGGGGGGGGGGGGGGGGGTTTATTCATGCTTCTTTTATATATGTATATATATATATATGTGTGTGTGTGTGTGTGTGTGTGTGTGTGTGTGTGTGTGTGTGTGTGTGTGTGTGTGTGTGTGTGTGTGTGTGTGAGCATAATTAAAAATTTTCGGGAGTTTCGAACCCCCAAATTTTCCTCCTTGGCTACTCCACTGCATGGAGGTATTGTAAAATAAATATGTTTTGTAGTGAGAGCTACATTGGCCATATTCTCACTGTGGCCTGTGGCTGCACCACGAGTTGAGCTGTTGCCACTCGCCATGCCATCTGGCAATGACGTGAAAAGAGGAACCGGTGAAACCACGTTGCAGCAACAGAGGAGGAGCCAGCTTTGCATCGGTGGAATTCATCGACATATATGAAAGGTGAATCAAAGACACTGAAAGAAACCAGGCTTTGCCATTGGGATTATGCCAGGAGGAGGCAGTGAGATGGAGGAAAAATGAGCCGCAAGCCTTGAAAAGTGTAAGCGTGCAGAGAAACAAGCTGAATAATAAGATTAATCATATCTTTCGCTACACACACCCAGGTATTACTGAGTTAAGCCACAGCCAATTTTTTACCTCAGTGCTTGAACTAATCTGTACATTGTTAAAGTGTCTTTGAATGAAGTAAAGAAGTGAAATATTGGTGGCTCATTTGTCATTGTTAGACACATTAATGAGAGCTAACAGACAATGACGCCTAGTAAACTGCAGAGGACTTTATTGATAGAGGACAGAAAAAAAAAGGAGGGAGCACAGTGCATTATAACAAAAATGCCGACCAAGGCAAAATACGCAAAAAATTCAAAAAGTTGTTTTGGCTTCCTGCACGAGAGCATTGTTCACAACAATGCACACTTAACGTCTCTAGCCAACCTCCTCTGAAGCTGCTTGCTCCTTGCGTTCATGCTGAATTCCCATCCTGCTCCTGTTTCATTTCCTTTTTTGATGGGCTTGTGAAGAAAAACGAAAATTCACAAGCGTGTGCTCCTTGCATCCACTAGCCAATCTTCTGAGACACCGCTTGCCCCCCCCCCCCCCCTCCCCTCCTTCTTCATCTAGGGGCACACTTCGCAGCATGCTCCTGTCATGTTTAATGGCTGGGTTTTAAAATTTCCATGCCATGCTTCCTCCTAGTTTTTTTTTCCCTCCGTGATGTCATTAGTAGTGATTGTAATGTAAGTGTGAAGAAATAAAAGTGTATAACTTGCTGCTGGCAGGAACCAAACCTGCAAACTTCGAATAACATGGCCGATAGTCTACCAATCGAGCTACAACTGCACTGTGCAGCCATCCCTTCGTCCACTTTACGGGCTGAGCATGTAAGATAAGCTTGGCGGGAAAAAAAAATGGCACCAGTCAGCGAAACATGTCAATCGCAACAAGTGAATCTCTTAAAGGTGCACCTACTACAAAGCGCTTAGACATATTTAATCATCAGCTACAAAAGCATAAGCAAAGAAAGCAGCCGTGTAGGGAAAATAAATTGGGAGAGGAGGACTGGTGTGCCTGCTTTAGTTGTTTTGTTGGTGAGATCACACAGTCATAAAAGTACAAGTCCACAGAAAATGCCTAAAAAAAAGAATAAATAACAAATTATGGCACGGAAGGCTCCGAATTTCAATTAAAAGTAACCAAAAAAGAAGCATCTGTCATTGCAGCTCTGCAAACAATTCAATTCGCCAGGGCCAAGGAATCTTAAAGTCAGGACCATGGAAAAGGATCGAGCTGCTTCCCTGGCAATTCTTATTAAAAAATCAAGGCATTTATTGTCACCAGCTTAAGCAGCAGCATTGAATTGATGAGAGTGAGGCATGGTGGGAGTAAGAACATCCACCAAGTCCTGCTGCGGTGACTTCATTACGCAAGTCGTGTGGTGATGGTGATGTTTAGCTGACACTAGGCACGTTGTAGCTGTTGGAAGTCAGCTTAGCTTTCATCCTGGATGAGGGCCGATTGCCGTTGCATTCCCAGCCACCATATTCTACCGGCTCCTTCTGGTACAGAAGTGATTTGTTTTAATGCAAGACAGTGTTCTGACTTGTCTCAACTCCTTGATTGTTCTCTCGTGAACCTCCTGTGTATCAGCAGCCCCATCGAGTAGTGTTCATGTTGTGATGGAAGCTTGGATGAGTTTTTGCATTCAACTTTCATGTCTACTCTTAACAATTCCTCTTACTATGTTACAGCCCCTGTTTTTCCACATTCCAATCTTTTTTTGACGCTTGCCACCTGGTTTAAGAGGTCAAGATTGATCTGCAATGATCCTGACTGTGAAGATTATGCATGGATCACCTGTGGGCCTTGCAGTGTGGATTAGTACGTGGTGTGCATAGACCATATTTTTCCGCTTTTGTTATTTCATGAGTTCCCCTCATCTGCCTTTCAGTTCATGGTGATCATATTGGTATGATCAGTGCAAGGTGGCTGCCATGCTGTTCTTGTGTGGTTTCATGTAAGTCCCAGATCCAGTTTTCAAATGCTGTCAGGGAAGTTTGCGTGCCATGAAGAGATATCGAGTTCAAATCTTGTTCAATCGAGACATCTGGCCTTCATTGGCTGCGTGGCGACCTCTTGCGAGTGTATACTCTAAACCTGTACTGTTACGTGTGCTATCGTTAGCAATGCAAGTGGAAACATGCAAGCGGGGAAATCTTCAATCTGAATGCATGCCGATTCATGGCAGCCACTTTTAAACATACTGGAAAGGGTGCTGAGGTTCCACATAATGATAGTGTGTCTGCCTCTGTACTGCTGAGAAAAAAAACTGCAGCTGAATGCACATCACAGGCCACTCGAGTATAAGGAATGTATGCCAAGCAAAACTTCTCATAGTGCTGTCAACACCTCTGTGCACAATTTCACTCTTCCATGGGCTTGTGCATGTGTGTGCATACAACTAAAAAAATGGGATACAGCCAAATAGATTTTTAAAAGCGGCACTTTGCAGAACTGTTGAGAGCTGTTGTAGGACAGTGCGATATCAAGCTGTCACATTTCAAGCATTGTGAAGATGGATGTTTGGGGAGAGTAACAATTCAGGAAAAACATTGTACTTTCCATTTATCTTTTGCGGTGCTATCTGAGTACCACTGTATGTCAAAGACTGTTTGCCGCATGCTCATGTGTACTGCACTGTGCTACATTCGTACTACATTATCCATATTTAGGACTACAAACTCGTTTGTAGTATGTCCATTACAGCTCCTCGACCTGTGCAACATGCTGCAGTCTTCGTTTGCACCAGGAGAGCAGGCATCGGTCTACATGCATAGCATTTCCCTGCTGGCACTGCAGTGTCATTCTGGTAGACATCCTCTCGACACTGCCTCGCACGAGTCTTGTACTTGGAACAATATGGTGGATGACAATGTGTATATCTGTTGACAGAGTGTAATGTTTGGTGAACTGGTGCATAGCCTAAGATTTGTGAGGCAAACTGAGAACAATGAAAGCGAATACACGACAAAATGCCTGTATCCTACCTGGTCTTCTCTCTCCCTTCTAAGTTTGAACCAGAAACCTTTTGTTGAAGAGGCCATGGCACCAAACTTTCTGTCATAATCAATGCAGTGTGAAGTTAATGCTTGTACATTCATAAACAAGTTGGTGAACGGGGGTACCTACTTGAGTATTGAATAGTTTTATACGAAAGAGTACTGAATCTGGCAACACTAATACGCTCATGCCCTGTTACATAACAAGCTGCTTGCTTTGAGGGAGTTTGCATTCCGATTGATTCCAGTAAATGGTTTTGTTCCTTAGCCAGTTGCACATACTATTGAGGTATTTCAATTCCTTTCAGCTTGGAATTGAAACAAAACAATTCTGAGCTGCTGAAACTTTTATGGAAGGCTACTTTGCTCTGTGCTGCACATGGCGTCACACCAGCTTCCATAGCAATATAGTGGTTGCTGGCGGTCTGACGGTTTTCGAGGTTTATAGCCGGCAAAATCAGGGCTTATCTTGCATTAAACATCCTTTTACTATCCCATTTTCGTATATCGTATGTCCTGGCACAATAGGCCCTCTACTTCTGAAAACCACGAATTGTTTGGTGACATTGACATAGCCCTTTTCAGATATATGGGAACAGGTTTTAAAACTTGATACAATTTCAGATTTGTTTCACATAGGGCTTTGCTGACACATGTGGGCTTTTTGTGACACTTACACCCAGTGGCTTGGCAGCTACTGCATTGCACCAATCAGTGTTAGGACCAGGCCCACAGTGGCTGCATTTAGCTGGGATCAAAATGCAGAGACCTGTGTGGTTGTAGATTTAAGTGCACATTAGGTACTCCATGTCCAACATGCTTGTGATCTTGCTGTAGTTTTAAAGAATAGAATCTTAAATTTTAATTTCTACTTGTTTACTGCGAGACATGTCGATGTAGTTTTGGAAAAGGCACCTGGACCATGCACTGAAAAAATTGGGCACCTCGCAAAAGGGCACTGCCAGCGATCCAGAAAAAAACCGATAAAGCGGCTATCACTGCTCCGAGCTTCGCCAGCGGCACCAACTTGGCAGGTGACACCATGGCGAACTGTCAAAGACGAATAATGTTCACAGTGTATTGCCACTTGCCATGGTTTCCTAGCGCTGCCAAACTTGTAAGTTTGCATGGTAAATTAAACAAGTTTTGTGCCTTTTTTATTTTTGCTGTAGGTAGCCTTTATTCTTTGTTCATCAGATACCCCGCAGCGCCCAAAGGCATTACAGCAGAAGGATTACATCAATGAATGAGATACCACATTGTTTGATCAAAATATATCTTTGTTCATGTTAAAGCATAGGGTCACAGCATGTTTTTCAATACCTAGTTAACTTCTGACCCACCTATCACGACTGGAAACCTCGTTTGTGTGAGTGCACAACAGTTCTTTATTTAAAGCTGCTGATCGAGAGTCTTATCGCATGTTCTGTTTCAAAGATCACAGAGCTAGGTAGGAGCAGTTCGGGTGGCAAAGTAAACACAGCTGGCCACGTGACCACACATGATTGTGAAGTATGAGCCTCCCACACGAGAACTTGCTCTGAGAGCAATCGGAGCCAGCACATACAAAGCTGCAGGCATGAAAGAAAAAATCGCAGTTAGTAAAGCGTGCGTACCAGCTAACACAAACTCTTGACGTAGGTCTGTTCACATTGCTGTCGCATTGATGTAGCAAGATGATGCAGTGTCTCTTACAGCACAGACGTCGCATGGCATGCATTTTAATATTGATTTTAAATGTGTTCTAAGCTATATTTGCCCTTGATATTTTGTAGATGGTACTTTAGGCTTCCATGTCTCTGCATAAATCGATCTCTCTCATTATTTCACCTTTAAAATTTTGTGTCGGTGCTCCTTTAATTCGCTATTTAGTGCTTATGGCCTGTCCTTGCTGAAAGTGCTTTGATTCATGCTCGGGCTACTTAAGCATGTACCATTACATTAAACCTTTGTGAGATGCACTTGTCTAAACTGTCTATAAATCTTCAAATTTATACAATTTTGTACAAAGGTTCAGAAGACTAAACATAAGGCAAGTGGAAATGATAAAATAATTTACTGTATGTTACAGTAAATAATTGCAGTTAGTCTAATGTGATTTTCGAGGATTCAGACAGAAAGTCTACATTTTTCTTCCTAAACAGAATTCAACAATTTACTCAAATAATATGTGATAATTATCTGCTGGCAGCAAGCATTTTCAAAAAAGGTAAGATTTTTTTCAGAATTTTCAAAACTTTCCTGAGTAGCACGTGGCCTTTGCACGAGACTGTTGCTGAACAATAAACCCTCATATTCTAGCCTAAGGTATGAACTCTGTGGGGTGAGGCCCTCGCCATAAACAAAAGAAAATTTTTCAGAGGCTCATCTCTTTGTTAGACCAAATAAATAAGTTAGGTGAAGGAAAGCATAGGAGACATGATTTTCATTATAGTATAATAATTGCTGTTACGAGAGTGAGATCATTCTCAACAGCCATATCACAAAGGCATCACTACGCAGCTATTATCAACACCGCAACATTTCTAGGCAGTCAATAAATATGGCGTTTGTATTAGTAACGTACATCTTGCCTGATTTCCTGGTTGTTCCCTCATCAAAAGATATTTAAACATTCACGATATAAATTAAAAAAGAAATGATTCTCTTTTGGTGCAATTAAAACCCACAGTCTTTGAATATTGCTTGCAATGTTCTGCCAATCAGAGAATAAAAGAAAGCCCATTCTATCGTTCATTTTTAGGCCAAGCCATAATTCAGCATTTTCAAATATTTTGTGCCATTGTAAACTACCATTTCTGTGTGTACCGTGTATATCTCAAGGACATCTTGAAGTCTTGGTGTTCTTACAACTTTTTTATCTTTGGTCCCATCCAGTGGATCCAAACCCGCATTGCCTTCCACATATGGCCTGTGCCTCTCGGATGGACAAAACAATCCTCGAGATATCTCTGCCATGCCGCTATGGTGTGTCTGTGCTTCCAAGGATTCACCTCCTGGTTTCTGCCCCTTGCTTGCTAAACTCACATTACTTTCCACGTCCGGCCTGTGACTCCAGATACTTCCAGGGCAATACTCCAGATACTTCTGTCTTGCGACCATGGTGTCTATGCGTCCACAAAGATTCACCTCCTGGTTCCTGGTTCTTGCTTACCCAACCCGCATTGCCTTTCACGTCCAGCCTGTGTTTCATGGATGGGCAAGTCCGGATACCCATGTCCTGCGGCCATGGCGTCTCTTTGTCTACAAGAATTGGCCTCGTGGTTTCTGTCTCTGGCTTGCCTTCCAGGGAATGCATCGTGCAAGAATTCTTGTGGCTCTCCCTTCTATCTGAACTACATGTGAGGACTCTCTTAGTCATTCCTGCTCGTTATCATTCTGCTGTAACCACCAGTGGATGAAGATTGGGCGACAGACTGCACCTTGCGTTGCCGTCGCGAGACGGGCCAGTGACCTTTGGATCCACTCTGGGCTATGAGCTGCCCTTTAACTACTGCGCAACATTTCCACGTGTGATCCACAACCCTGTTTGAAACATAGTCCCAAGGTTTACAGAATTTATTGCACCCCAAAATGGTATGTTGTTAAGTGGCCATAGAGTTAATCTAGTGTTTTTTGCGAATGCATAAGATATATTTGACCCATATTGTCTACTTCATTGCAAAACCGAAACATTTAGTGCAATGTTTCACCATTATGCTCTTGTATTTCTCAGCTATATTTGACTCCTGTGCGATTGATAGACCAACATGCATGTTTTAAGCCATGATAGAACCATCTGTTCACATTGTGCAATGTAGTGGCATATCGATGCTGGTTCGCATCAAACTGCATGAAAAGCTGGGCAACTTGGTACAAGTTCATCTATCTATATGGCAAGAAGGCTCTATTCTGTGTGTGCAATGCTATCGATGTGTCTTGGGCAACCCTTACGTTTCAACCATACATGGCTCAACTCGGTGTGCTTTGGTTCAATCTTGAGAATATTGTGCGGACCCTCTCAGCTCATTCTTTGTACCATTAAGTGGTTTAGCTGGGCCATCGCCAATCTTTGGGAGTAAGCAATGGACTCTTCTGTTCTTTGAAATCAGTTTGCTTTGGGCGTGCTGGCTGGAGGGCATGCGAAGCAAGTCCAGCGCTAACACTTTGTCAGCTCCTTATGGTCCACGACTTCATCTAAGCACCTTTTGCATCTTTGCCTCATGTTTCTGCTGGTATATGCTTTCCAGCTCTTCAGTCAGCATTGAATGCTTTGGTCTTGTACCAAAAACCACAGTGCGACTAGAGGGGATAGGGGATGACCATAATCATCGAAAGGACTTGGTCTGGTGAAAGTCTGTTTCAACATGTTCTACTCGTACCGCTCACAATTTTATTTTGTTTTTTTGTGCTATATTTCTTTATATGATTTTGTAGAAAATATATACAGAAGCCATAGATGATATAAACAACGTGGCAGCAAGGCAGGCTTCTTGCCCTTTGACTGAAGACTCTTGAAGCTCTCAAACGTGGATAGGCTGCACATCAGCGAATTGTATGTGCCTGTTGAGATAACCGAACTACAGCAGCCAGTCGTCTTGGTGACTAGTGCAATAGTCCTGTTCGTGCACTTGTCAATCTTCTCTAATAGATAAGGTCACCGGCCATTCGTCTGTTGTCAGCCTTGAGCGTACTCACGTTGATGCAGATTTTATGTATCTTCCTTTGAAGAGAGAAGGCTGCTGTCTTCTAATATTGTATCATTCAGTATAGTTGGATGTAGAGATTAGCCTGAAGCCATCTTTATGGGACATCATTCAATCAAAATGTTTAGAACTATTGTTTGTGTTAAATTGCCTTTTATTTTCTGCTCTGCTCATGTGCTCCTCTACATTATTCTTTTCCAGTATCACTCCTGATTTATTAGGTCCTTTAGGCTTCTGTCCTTGTGTTCTTTTTTTTTTTACTTCTTTTGCTAATACTTATTGTTACTACATAGTTTGTTCGATTGAAATTATGCATCAGTATGCAAATATTTTGTCCATGTTAATTCATAGTGCTTTCATATGTCATCTTTGCCCAGTGAAGTGTTAATTCCCATGTAGCTACCATATTTGGGTCCAGATTATACTTGGAGCTTCCCAAACTACAATTTGTCAAAGGTTTTTGTAGTGGTGATGGTTTGCATCGTTTCTGTTCCAAAAATTGTGGTTGCCGAGATTTGTTCAAATAAAATGTACATTCTATGTTACTATTCTTAATTAGTGCTCTCTGTTGTTCAACTGGTAGAGCACTTCTCTGAACAATCGGGCTTGCCATACTAGTTAAGGTGGCAAACAATGTGGTCTTTTATAAATGTCGTTAATAGAATAGTTTGTTAGACATTAGAATGATACATTGCTAAGATAAAATGATACACTAACAAAATGAAATACAAACTAAATTGAGAAAATGGAAACTGTGGAACACGAAACATTGCTGGGGTCATTTTGACAAGCAATCTAGTCTTCATGGCAAGACACCCGCAGATAAGCACAACATATCGCTTATCCTATACAGCTCTTTATGCAGAGATGTCGATTTCTCTACCTCTTGCTTCATGTTTTAACTGTGAAATGTCAGACACACATGTTCAGTGGGCAAGTCCATAACAGAAGGTACAGTGCCTTGTGTAGTCTGCCTTGTGTGCCACAATGCTTACTTGTGAAGCATTGAGAAAGAGCCTTTTGTGACGAGACGTACCTGCATGTTTACCCTTGTGGGCCATGCTTTAGCCAGCTCTTTCATACTTGCTCGGATCATTCCTGAACTGAGCAACTTAGTTCGACACTAAAGTGAATGAAGGCTCTAGTATTACAAAAAGAGTGAATAAATTTAATTAAGATAAGTTGGTGGTGTACAAAGCTGACAAACAAATAAGGTGTTGGAAGTAATGTTTCCTGGGCTTATATGTCCCAGAATAGCTCAAATGTTGGTGAGTCCACGGAGAAGCTTTTACAAGGGTGAGTTTGACGACCCATTGATACTGGCCGTTACCGATCAAGGGTGCAACCAGCAGAATAGCACTTGCGCCCTTATCACAGATTTTCCCTTTAGCACCTTCTCTAGTCTCCCCTAAAAGGAAATGTAATTTTTCAAAACATTGCATAAGTTCACAGACTATGTGACCCTCTGAAGGAGCTTTATAACGGGTGCCCCTGATACAAATAAAATTCTCGTGGAACCCCTATATATTTCCATGTATATAGCCCTCTACATACAGGTATTTGTACCGGTATACCACTGTATATATCTTGCGTATTCATTGCGTAAAAGGGCTGTACAACTGTTTGGAACCAGCACAAGTTAATAGGTGTTTAAGGTCTACTTCAATGGCCTCGGCGAAGTTAATCTTGGCGATTGTGGGCGAAGTTTCTTTATTAATCAAGCAACCCTCTATGTGCCCCATTTACTGGTGTTTCTGGCAGAGCAGGTCCACATGAGTGTGGGATCGAAGCCACGAACAGCAAGCTTCCAAGCTAGAAATTTCCCAGGTGGTTTGGCTTCACCTCACCCCAAATAGAAAACAAGTAAGAAAACTTGAGGCCCTTATCAGCCGCGATCAAAGCGAACATTTGTCTGACGTGACACCTTGCGTTAATTGAATTAACTGCTTACTTGGTTCGCCTAATGCTCGGTACGATATATTTCCGATAAGCGTAAGGTATTTTTTTCCCGCCTCCGTACCCATAATGCAGCCCATTGCATTCAGCTGGCTTCCCCTCAACAAAGACCGTGGGGAAAATTTTTTGCCTGTTTCAAACATCTTTTGACGAAAAATGATCAAGATAGCGTCACGCATTTTAAATTTTCCGCTGACCTGTCCGCTCTTCCGAGATTTAACACAAGAGTTCATCAGGATAAGCGGCATTTAGATGTTTGTTTGAATAAAGGTGGTGTACTCATAACTTTCAAACATCAGAACTAATGCAGGCTCTACAGAATCAGGGCATCGAGGAACCCTACATCAACGTACTGGGAGGAATTTACACAGGATCCACAGTCACCATACATAGTTCTCCATAAAGAAAGGCAATATGACCGCGTACGCTGAAGGAGAGGTTAGCAAACAGGTGTTGACTAAACCCACGCCGCTCGTAGGTTACGGTCCTAGTGGCAGAAGGTACAAACTAGACGTGGGCGCTCGAGAAAGGCTGTCTGGGCAGGTCAGAAGATGAGTAGGTCGTGGCGGTGAACACATCGCTTCCGAGTTGAACGTTCTCCTGGTTGGCTGGCTTCTCCGCAACTGACTTGGAAAATGAATGGAAAAAGTTGATGCTGTTACAAGCCCCCATAAACCAAATCTTTTGTCTTTTAGCACACTTTCGTTGTTGGAGTTGACCGCTTACTTGGTTCGGCTTCTTGACGTGATAGGTGCCGGATGAGTGTGAGGTATTTTTGAATTTCGCGCCACCGCACCCATAATGCATTACACTGCAAGTGGTTGGCTTCTCCTCATAACAGACCGTGGGAAAATTTTTTTGCCCGTTTATGACCCCTTTGGACGAAAAATGAACAAAATAGCGTCGTGCAGTTTGAATTTAGCGCTTTAATGCCCGCTCTGCAAGATTTATACAGAAATGGAGTTACCCACGTACTTGGTTCCGTTTCTTGGTGCGAAAGGTGCTGGATAAGTGTGAGGTATATTTGAATTTCGCGCCACCGCACCCATAATGCATTACACTGCAAGTGGTTGGCTTCTCCTCATAACAGACCGTGGGAAAAATTTTTTGCCCGCGTATGACCCCTTTGGACGAAAAAAGAACAAGATAGCGCACTTGAAGTTTGAATTTCGCGCTTTCATGCCCACTGGGCTAGATTTGCACAGAAATGTTCATCAAGATAGGGGCCATGTAGAGGTTTGTTTCACTAAGAGTACTGTACTGATAATTGCATACTATAACAACGGCTAGGTGATTAACATACTCATTGTATATTCTTTGCGTACGCTTGCTGTACATTGGTTTGAATCCGGCACCACCCGGAGGTCGCTTTGTGAGGGCTATATATAGCCGATCGCAGGTATGTACCTTTCATCACCTTTCACTTTATGTATTAAAAGTGCCAAAAAACGGGTTAGGCTTAGCGTCAGAGGACGAACGAGTAAAAAAGTTAATCTTGCTTTTGGGTATATATATACCCCAGCCTAAGCGACCTCCCAGCGGCCCCGGTTGAGTCATTCACGGACGCACACTTTAGCAGTAAGGACAAGAGGTTTACCTTGACTGTTTCGGCATAGCTAATCTAAGCGACAATGAGCGTAGTACCTTAATGCAAACAGACCTCTGTGTGCCCCGTTTCCTGGTGTTTTTAAGAAAGTGAGTGCACCAAAGTGCGTGATCTATGTCATAAACACGACCTACTGAACTGCTGACCTGCCCAGATGGCGGAGTTCCAATGAGAGCGAGTGTCCCCGCCTTCGTTAGACCGCTCACCGTTTGTTGCGCCACCTAAAGCCACCAAGGGCCATAGGCATCACATTGATAGTACACAACTTTGTGGCTAGGTGACGTGAGCCGCCGCCCGAACTAAAAGGCACACTGGGTACATTCGTCGATCCTACTCTCTCTCTCTCTCTCTCTCTCTCTCTCTCTCTCTCTCTCTCTCTCTCTCGGGATTCGCTCGGAGGATTTCAAGCTGGACGGTTGTGCCCTCGCGATCTCCGACTTCAGCGTAGCTCCCGCCGACTGGTTCGCCCTCCGCGGTCTCCTGATGCCGTGCAGCTCTCGCATTGTGGCACCCCGCCCTTGGACTGCTTCGACCGGATCCCCACTTTCCTATCTCCTTCTTTTTTCCTCTCGTTGGCTGGCGGCTTCTTCTCCGTCTATTTTCCTTCTATTCTTTTTATCCCTCCTTCCTTCTCCCTATATCTTTTATTCCCCATATCCCATTCCTCTGCTGACCTGTTGAGGTGTCCTCGTAAGGAGAGACAGTTACGGGTCGGCACCTTCCTTTTCTTTTCTTCTGATATAACCACTTATATATCCTACCATCTCCGTCGGAGGCCCTATCTAGCGCCACCAACGGTGAACGGCGGAAAGAAAGCGGAAACACTCACTCCCATAAGAGCCCCGCTGTCCGGGCAGGTCCAAAGTACAGTAGGGCGTGTTTATGGCAACGATCACGAACTTTGGTCGGCTTATTTTGCCATAAACACCATGAAACGGGCACATAGAGGTTGGCTTGTTTTAAGGTACTACGCTCGTTATCGCATTGATTATCTACGCTGAAACTGTTGAGGTAAACCTTGTGTCCTTACTGCGTAAAATGTGTGTCCGGAAATGCCCCAACCGGGGCCGCTTGGAGATCGCTTAAGCAGAGGTATATATAGCCGAAAGCAAGTGTAACTCTTTTACTCGTTTGTCCTCTGACGCTAAGCCTAACGCGTTTTTAGCACTGTTAAAGCATAATGTGACAAGTCATAAAAGGTGTATGCTTGCGATCGGCTATATATAGCACTCACAAAGTGACCTCCGGGTGGTGCCAGTTTCATGCCATTGTATAGCAAGCTCACGCAAAGAATATACAAGGTGCATGTTAATAGGCTAGCCGTAATTACAATTTGCGATTATCAGCACAGTATCTTTAATCAAACTAACCTCTACATGGCCCCTATTTTGATGAAGAATTCTGTGTATATTTCTGCAGATGGGGCATGAAGCGGGGAATTCAAACTGCATGACGCTATCTCGTTCATTTTTTGTCCAGAGGGGTCAGAAACGGGCAAAAAAAATTTTCCCACGGTCTGTTATGAGGAGAAGCCGTCCACTTGCAGTGTAATGCATTGTGGGTACGGTAGCGCGAAATTCAAAAATACCTTGCACTTATCCGGCACGTATCGCACCAAGAAGCCCAACCAAGAACGCAGTTAGCTCCATCAACTAATAGTGTGCCATAAGACAAAACATTGGGCTTATCGGGGCTGATAAGAGCATCAACTTTTTCGATTTGTTTTCTACGTCTATTGCGGAGAAGCCAACCAATAATGGGCGTTTCCAGCGCAGAGCAAGAGAATCATGCCCTAAACCTACTCTACACCTGACCTGGCCAGATGGCGGAGTTCTTCCAAAAAGAGGGAGTGTGCTTTCGTTCAATGGCTCACCGTTTGTGGCGCTGCCTATAACATGTTCGTCTGCTTCACTATGGCGGTTTGGACCGCGGCAGAGTAAGAAAAGGTGCACTCTGTGATGAATGCCCTGGATATAGGTGACTATTTCTTCACGTAGATGACAGGTCAAGCTAGCTGTTCAGTGCAGACAATTATTATTTCGCGCTTATAGACCAACGTGGGAACCCATAGACCTATATAATGTAGGATAGCCTCTGCTATGTCCAGTTCATTCATACGCAAATAATTTCTAAATGACTTTTATATATTTATATCCAAAAATATTTATTTGTACATAATGATAACGCACTATGAGAACTTTGTTGGCCGAAATATGACCACGTACACTGAAGGAGAGGTCAGCAAACAGGTGTTGACTAGACCCACGCCGCTCGTAGGTTACGGTCCTAGTGGCAGAAGGTACAAGCTAGACGTGGGCGCTCGAGAAAGGCTGTCTGGGCAGGTCAGAAGATGAGTAGGTCGTGGCGGTGAACACATCGCTTCCGAGTTGAACGTTCTCCTGGTTGGCTGGCTTCTCCGCAACTGACTTGGAAAATGAATGGAAAAGGTTGATGCTGTTACAAGCCCCCATAAACCAAATCTTTTGTGTTTTAGCACACTTTCGTTGATGTAGTTGACCGCTTAATTGGTTCTGCTTCTTGGTGCGATAGGTGCCGGATGAGTGTGAGGTATTTTTGAATTTCGCGCCACCGCACCCATAATGCATTACACTGCAAGTGGTTGGCTTCTCCTCATAACAGACCGTGGGAAAAATTTTTTGCCTGCGTATGACCCCTTTGGACTAAAAATGAACAAGATGAACACTTGCAGTTTGAATTTCGCGCTTTCATGCCCGCTGGGCTAGATTTACACAGAAATGTTCAAGATGGGGGCCATGTAGAGGTTTGTTTCATTAAAGGTACTGTACTGATAATTGCATACTATAACAACAGCTAGGTCATTAACATACTCATTGTATATTCTTTGCGTACGCTTGCTGTACATTGGTTTGAATCCGGCACCACCCGGAGGTCGCTTTGTGAGGGCTATATATAGCCGATCGCAGGTATGCACCTTTTATCACCTTTCACTTTATGTATTAAAAGTGCCAAAAACGGGTTAGGCTTAGCGTCAGAGGACGAACGAGTAAAAAAGTTAATCTTGCTTTTGGGTATATATATATACCCCAGCCTAAGCGACCTCCCAGCGGCCCCGGTTGAGTCATTCACGGACGCACACTTTAGCAGTAAGGACAAGAGGTTTACCTTGACTGTTTCGGCGTAGCTAATCTAAGCGACAGTGAGCGTAGTACCTTAATGCAAACAAACCTCTGTGTGCCCCTTTTCCTGGTGTTTTTAAGAAAGTGAGTGCACCAAAGTGCGTGATCTATGTCATAAACACGACCTACTGAACTGCTGACCTGCCCAGATGGCGGAGTTCCAATGAGAGCGAGTGTCCCCGCCTTCGTTAGACCGCTCACCGTTTGTTGCGCCACCTAAAGCCACCAAGGGCCATAGGCATCACATTGATAGTACACAACTTTATGGCTAGGTGCCGTGAGCCGCCGCCCGAACTAAAAGGCACACTGGGTACATTCGTCGATCCTACCATCTCCGTCGGTGGCCCTATCTAGCGCCACCAACGGTGAACGGCGGAAAGAAAGCGGAAACACTCGCTCCCATAAGAGCCCCGCTGTCCGGGCAGGTCCAAAGTACAGTAGGGCGTGTTTATGGCAACGATCACGAACTTTGGTCGGCTTATTTTGCCATAAACACCATGAAACGGGCACATAGAGGTTCGCCTGTTTTAAGGTACTACGCTCATTATCGCATTGATTATCTACGCTGAAACTGTTGAGGTAAACCTTGTGTCCTTACTGCGTAAAATGTGTGTCCGGAAATGCCCCAACCGGGGCCGCTTGGAGATCGCTTAAGCAGGGGTATATATAGCCGAAAGCAAGTACAACTTTTTTACTCGTTTGTCCTCTGACGCTAAGCCTAACGCGTTTTTAGCACTGTTAAAGCATAATGTGACAAGTCATAAAAGGTGTATGCTTGCGATCGGCTATATATAGCCCTCTCAAAGTGACCTCCGGGTGGTGCCAGTTTCATGCCATTGCATAGCAAGCTCACGCAAAGAATATACAAGGTGCATGTTAATAGGCTAGCCGTAATTACAATTTGCGATTATCAGCACAGTATATTTAATCAAACTAACCTCTACATGGCCCCTATATTGATGAAGAATTCTGTGTATATCTCTGCAGAGGGGGCATGAAGCGGGGAATTCAAACTGCATGACGCTACCTCGTTCATTTTTTGCCCAGAGGGGTCAGAAACGGGGAAAAAAAATTTTTCCCATGGTCTGTTATGAGGAGAAGCCATCCACTTGCAGTGTAATGCATTGTGGGTACGGTGGCGCGAAATTCAAAAATACCTTGCACTTATCCGGCACGTATCGCACCAAGAAGCCCAACCAAGTACGCAGTTAGCTCCATCAACTAATAGTGTGCCATAAGACAAAACATTGGGCTTATCGGGGCTGATAAGAGCATCAACTTTTTCGATTTGTTTTCTACGTCTATTGCGGAGAAGCCAACCAACAATGGGAGTTTCCAGCGCAGAGAAAGAGGTTCATGCCCTCAACCTACTCTACACCTGACCTGGCCAGATGGCGGAGTTCTTCCAAAAAGAGGGAGTGTGCTTTCGTTCAATGGCTCACCTTTAGTGGCGCTGCCTATAACATGTTCGTCTGCTTCACTATGGCGGTTTGGACGGCGGCAGAGTAAGAACAGGTGCACTCTGTGATGAATGCCCTGGATATAGGTGACTATTTCTTCACGTAGATGACAGGTCAAGCTAGCTGTTCAGTGCAGGCAATTATTATTTCGCGCTTATAGACCAACGTGGAACCCATAGACCTATATAATGTAGGATAGCCTCTGCTATGTCTAGTTCATTCATACGCAAATAATTTCTAAATGACTTTTATATAATTATATCCAAAAATTTTTATTTGTCGATAATGATAACGCACTATGAGAACTCTGTTGGCCGAAATATGACCACGTACGCTGAAGGAGAGGTCAGCAAACAGGTGTTCACTAGACCCACACCACTCGTAGGTCACGGTCCTAGTGGCAGAAGGTACCAACTAGACGTGGGCGCTCGAGAAAGGCTGTCTGGGCAGGTCAGAAAATGAGTAGGTCGTGGCGGTGAACACATCGCTTCCGAGTTGAACGTTCTCCTGGTTGGCTGGCTTCTCCGCAACTGACTTGGAAAATGAATGGAAAAAGTTGATGCTGTTACAAGCCCCCATAAACCAAATCTTTTGCCTTATAGCACACTTTCGTTGATGGAGTTGACCGCTTACTTGGTTCGGCTTCTTGACGTGATAGGTGCCGGATAAGTGTGAGGTCCTTTTGAATTTCGCGCCACCACACCCATAATGCATTACACTGCAAGTGGTTGGCTTCTCCTCATAACAGACCGTGGGAAAATTTTTTTGCCCGTTTATGACCCCTTTGGACGAAAAATGAACAAAATAGCGTCGTGCAGTTTGAATTTAGCGCTTTAATGCCCACTCTGCTAGATTTATACAGAAATGGAGTTACCCACGTACTTGGTTCCGTTTCTTGGTGCGAAAGGTGCTTAATAAGTGTGAGGTATATTTGAATTTCGCGCCACCACACCCATAATGCATTACACTGCAAGTGGTTGGCTTCTCCTCATAACAGACCGTGGGAAAATGTTTTTGCCTGTTGATGACCCCGTTTGGACGAAAAATGAACAAGATAGCGTCGTGCAGTTTGAATTTAGCGCTTTAATGCCCGCTCTGCTAGATTTATACAGAAATGGAGTTACCCACGTACTTGGTTCCATTTCTTGGTGCGAAAGATGCTGGATAAGTGTGAGGTATATTTGAATTTCGCGCCACCGCACCCATAATGCATTACACTGCAAGTGGTTGGCTTCTCCTCATAACAGACCGTGGGAAAAATTTTTTGCCCGCGTATGACCCCTTTGGACGAAAAAAGAACAAGATAGCGCACTTGAAGTTTGAATTTCGCGCTTTCATGCCCGCTGGGCTAGATTTGCACAGAAATGTTCATCAAGATAGGGGCCATGTAGAGGTTTGTTTCACTAAGAGTACTGTACTGATAATTGCATACTATAACAGCGGCTAGTACATTAACATATTCATTGCATATTGTTTGCGTACGCTTGCTGTACATTGGTTTGAATCCGGCACCACCCGGAGGTCGCTTTGTGAGGGCTATATATAGCCGATCGCAGGTATGTACCTTTTATCACCTTTCACTTTATGTATTAAAAGTGCCAAAAAACGGGTTAGGCTTAGCGTCAGAGGACAAATGAGTAAAATAGTTGTACTTGCTTTCGGCTATATATACCCCTGCTTAAGCGATCTGCAAGCGGCCACGGTTGGGGCATTTCCGGACACACATTTTACGCAGTAAGGACAAGAGGTTTACCTTGACGGTATCCGCATAGCTAATCTGTGCGACAATCAGCGTAGTACCTTTAAGCAAACAAACCCCTGTGTGCCCCCTTCCCTGGCGTTTTTAACAAAGTGAGTGCACCAAAGTTCGTGATTTATGTCATAAACACGACCTACTGCACTGCTGACCTGCCCAGATGACGGAGTTCCAATGAGAGCGAGTGTCCCCGCCTTCGTTAGACCGCTAACCGTTTGTTGCGCCACCTAAAGCCACCAAGGGCCATAGGCATCACATTGATAGTACACAACTTTATGGCTAGGTGACGTGAGCCGCTGCCCGAACTAAAAGGCACACTGGGTGCATTCGTCGATCCTACCATCTCCGTCGGTGGCCCTATCTAGCGCCACCAACGGTGAACGGCGGAAAGAAAGCGGAAACACTCGCTCCCATAAGAGCCCCGCTGTCCGGGCAGGTCCAAAGTACAGTAGGGTGTGTTTATGGCAACGATCACGAACTTTGGTCGGCTCATTTTGCCATAAACACCATGAAACGGGCACATAGAGGTTTGCTTGCTTTAAGGTACTACGCTCGTTATCGCATTGATTAGCTACGCTGAAACTGTTGACGTAAACCTTGTGTCCTTACTGCGTAAAATGTGTGTCCGGAAATGCCCCAACCGGGGCCGCTTGGAGATCGCTTAAGCAGGGGTATATATAGCCGAAAGCAAGTATAACTTTTTTACTCGTTTGTCCTCTGACGCTAAGCCTAACGCGTTTTTAGCACTGTTAAAGCATAATGTGACAAGTCATAAAAGGTGTATGCTTGCGATCGGCTATATATAGCCCTCTCAAAGTGACCTCCGGGTGGTGCCAGTTTCATGCCATTGTATAGCAGGCTCACGCAAAGAATATACAAGGTGCATGTTAATAGGCTAGCCGTAATTACAATTTGCGATTATCAGCACAGTATCTTTAATCAAACTAACCTCTACATGGCCCCTATTTTGATGAAGAATTTTGTGTATATTTCTGCAGATGGGCCATGAAGCGGGGAATTCAAACTGCATGACGCTATCTCGTTCATTTTTTCTCCAGAGGGGTCAGAAACGAGCAAAAAAATTTTCCCACGGTCTGTTATGAGGAGAAGCCGTCCACTTGCAGTGTAATGCATTGTGTGTACGGTGGCGCGAAATTCAAGAGAACCTTGCACTTATCCGCGCG
Source organism: Rhipicephalus microplus (assembly GCF_043290135.1). Lineage (NCBI taxonomy): Eukaryota > Metazoa > Arthropoda > Arachnida > Ixodida > Ixodidae > Rhipicephalus > Rhipicephalus microplus. The sequence continues at coordinate 5,904,737 of NC_134709.1, read as the reverse complement.
CATCGCACCAAGAAGCCCAACCAAGTACGCAGTTAGCTCCATCAACTAATAGTGTTCCATAAGACAAAAAAATGGGCTTATCCGGGCTGATAAGAGCATCAACTTTTTCGATTTGTTTTCTACGTCTGTTGTGGAGAAGCCAACCAACAATGGGAGTTTCCAGCGCAGAGAAAGAGGTTCATGCCCTCAACCTACTCTACACCTGACCTGGCCAGATGGCGGAGTTCTTCCAAAAAGAGGGAGTGTACTTTCGTTCAATGGCTCACCGTTAGTGGCGCTGCCTATAACATGTTCGTCTGCATTACTATGGTGGTTTGGACGGCGGCAGAGTCAGAACAGGTGCACTTTGTGATGATTGCCCTGGATATAGGTGACTATTTCTTCACGTAGATGACAGGTCAAGCTAGCTGTTCAGTGCAGGCAATTATTATTTCGCGCTAATAGACCAACGTGGGAACCCATAGACCTATATAATGTAGGATAGCCTCTGCTATGTCTAGTTCATTCACATGCAAATAATTTCTAAATGACTTTTATATATTTATATCCAAAAATATTTATTTGTACATAATGATAACGCACTATGAGAACTTTGTTGGCCGAAATATGACCACGTACACTGAAGGAGAGGTCAGCAAACAGGTGTTGACTAGACCCACGCCGCTCGTAGGTTACGGTCCTAGTGGCAGAAGGTACAAACTAGCGTGGGCGCTTGAGAAAGGCTGTCTGGGCAGGTCAGAAGATGAGTAGGTCGTGGCCGTGAACACATCGCTTCCGAGTTGAACGTTCTCCTGGTTGGCTGGCTTCTCCGCAACTGACTTGGAAAATGAATGGAAAAAGTTGATGCTGTTACAAGCCCCCATAAACCAAATCTTTTGTCTTTTAGCACACTTTCGTTGATGGAGTTGACCGCTTACTTGGTTAGGCTTCTTGGTGCGATAGGTGCCGGATGAGTGTGAGGTGTTTTTGAATTTCGCGCCACCGCACCCATAATGCATTACACTGCAAGTGGTTGGCTTCTCCTCATAACAGACCGTGGGAAAATTTTTTTGCCCGTTTATAACCCCTTTGGACGAAAAATGAACAAGAAATGAACAAGATGAACACTTGCAGTCTGAATTTCGCGCTTTCATGCCCGCTGGGCTAGACTTACACAGAAATGATCAAGATAGGGGCCATGTAGAGGTTTGTTTCATTAAAGGTACTGTACTGTTAATTGCATACTATAACAACGGCTAGGTCATTAACATACTCATTGTATATTCTTTGCGTACGCTTGCTGTACATTGGTTTGAATCCGGCACCACCCGGAGGTCGCTTTGTGAGGGCTATATATAGCCGATCGCAGGTATGTACCTTTCATCACCTTTCACTTTATGTATTAAAAGTGCCAAAAAACGGGTTAGGCTTAGCGTCAGAGGACGAACGAGTAAAAAAGTTAATCTTGCTTTTGGGTATATATACCCCTGCCTAAGCGACCTCCCAGAGGCCCTGGTTGAGTCATTCACGGACGCACACTTTAGCAGTAAGGACAAGAGGTTTACCTTCACGGTTTCGGCATAGCTAATCTATGCGACAATGGGCGTAGTACCCTAAATAAAAAAAAAACTCTGTTTGCCCTGTTTCTTGGTGTTTTTAACAAAGTCAGTGCACCAAAGCGCGTGATCTATGCCATAGAACAACCTACTGAACTGCTGACCAGTCCAGATAGCGGGGTTCCAATGAGAACGAGTGTCCCCGCCTTCGTTCAACCGCTCACCGTAGGTTGCGCCCCATATAGCCACCAACGGCCACAGGCATCATTGTGATAGTACTCAACTGTATGGCAAGGTGGCGCGTGCCGCCACTCGATCTAAAAGGCACACTGGGTACATTCGTCGATCCTACCGTCCCTAGCGCCACCAACGGTGAACGGTTGAAAGAAAGCGGGGACACCCGCTCCCATAAAAGCCCCGCTACCTGGGCAGGTCCAAAGTACTGTAGGAAGTGTTTATGACAACGATCACGAACTTTGGTGGGCTTATTTTGCCAGAAACACCAAGAAACTTGGCACATAGAGGTTTGCTTGATTAAAGATTCAAGGTACGGCACCAGGGTAAAAACAGCTGCACTCTGTGATGAACGGGCGACATATATATGACTATTCTTCCCTTAGGTGACAGGTCAAGTAAGCATTTCATTGTGGTAAATTATTTATTCCACACTTGTTGGCAAACGTGGGATCTCATAGACCTATATAGTGTAAGACAGCCCATGTGATTTCACATCCATTTATTGAAAATAATTACTGAATGACTTTTACATAATTATATCCGAATGATTTTGATTGCCCCGTGGTTGTGATCTGCGTACGCTGGTGTTCCAGAGGCGGGCGGCGGAACTGCTGTACTCTGCAAAGCCAGAACGGTTGCCCACTTGCGCTGATTCCTGTTCCTCTTCCTTCGAGGGTTCATGTGATTCGGGCACCTGTTGACCCTTCAGGAAAGCCACTGCAGGGTGAGGGAGCACGGTCTGGTGACTAGGCATTTCGTCCATCGTTTCTTCTGCATTTTCTTCAGTACCATTAACAGCAGACACGCGTGGAGGGCCTGTCGTCACAGCAGGGGAATTCACTTGGATCACTGCAGCCACACCCGTCGTAGAGCTGCTTGCAGAATTGTCGGTAGAGTCTTCAGTACGTGTATTGGGATTCAAAATACAGTCAAGAATTCGAGCTTTCGGTACTGGTCGAGCTCTCTGCCTAAGTGGGAGCGGAGACTAGGTTGCGCCGTGTGTCTGCTTCGTCATCGCTGCTGTCCTCAGGGCTAGGACGCTTCCGTGACGAGGACATGTCCATCACTTCTCCCGGCGAACGTTTCGGTAGTGGTGGAAGGGCGTGCTCGTCAGGAGTTGCACCGTTGCGAATGGTGGGTTGCTGTCTTGTGGTATGGCAGCTGTGGGAACACTGGTAGACTTGCGTGCGCCGCACGTGCCCTTCGACAAGCGTCGTACAGCGCCTTCGGCAGCAGTCCTCCGTACTGGCAATACCTTTTCTCTGGACTCCTGTGGAGTCCAAGATGGCAGGCTGTCTAGCTGGGCGGACGGAATGCCACCAAAGTTCGCGCCTCGTTCATGCTTGGGGTTACGCACATTCGGGCCTGCAGTACTACTGGCGATGGCATAGGGTCCACCATATGGTCCACTTTTCCTGGATTCGCCAACCATTCTCGAATGGAAAGGTGGACGGCATAGCACATCACTTGGTGGAAGGGCCGTGGTACCATCAGCACGCTCTTCAGCAGGCGCCAGGACTTGGTCCTGTCCCGCGATCGGTCGATGAAGGCGCAGACGCCCACCCAGCCCTGGTTCCTGCGTTGTGGGGCATGGTGTCTGCAGACGGCGTCGACCTTCCGGAACACTCTACAAAGCTCCAGTTGAGCTTTCCTAAGAACCTGACGTTCCACCCGCCTCGACGCTGCTCTCAAGGCTAGGTGCTGAATGTCTGGAACAGGCTGCCCTTGCTGTGACTATTACAGTTGCAGCCCGGGCACTGTTAGCCACGACCTGCATGAGGCTCTTGTCATCCGTATCTTGTCAGAACAGCTGGTGGTATACCCGCAAGGTGGTATACCCGCAGCTGGTGGTATACCCGCATGATACTCTCGGTCCCTGGGGCCTTGCCGCGGAAAGGGGTCAGCAGGATGGGCAGGCTGTCCGAACCCCAGGTGTCCGGCAACGGCGACCAGGAGTATTGACAACCGTCCGTGGCCACACTGAGTTCTATGGCTGTGCTGGTGGTGTTGGCTGCGCGACGAAGGTAGGTAGAAGCCCCGGTGGTCAGGATCACCAGGCCCACCTGCAAAAAGGTTTCACGCACCTTTCGGCTTCGTAGGTCAGTCTTGCAGCCACCCTAGGCTGGATGGTGGTAACTGACGTCACCGCAGAGCAGAAAGTCTTTCCCCGCAAGCAGAAAGTTTTTTCAGCGCAAGCTGCCGAAAACACTCGGGGTCCCAGGGTTCCTTGGTTCTGATGTCTACGCTGGCCACCTTGGTGTAGACGCCGTCCAGACTCGACACGGACGGCGCCCCACTCCAAGGGGCCTCCGACAAGGTTGGTCACGGATGCCTGAGCTTCAGAAACCTTCCGAGGTCGCGTCCTCGGAAGGTCTGTACCTAGCTGTCCTGGTTGTCAAAGGCCGTGAAGGGTAGCTGGCTGAGGTCTTTGGGTCGTGCACGCACGCACGCACGCACACACACACACACGCGCGCGCACACACACGCACATGCACACACGCACACACACACGCACACACACACACACACACTCACGCACACACACACACACACACTGGCGCGCGCGGGGGGGGGGGAAACACAAGTGCAGAGTTCTGGGAAAAACGCCAGGCCTGCGCAGTAGGCACAGCACAGTCACAGCGAAAGCTCGAAGAGCAGCCTTTCAGAGCCATTTCAAAACGCTCATGGGGTAACTACTGCAAGCACACTTGCTTGGTACCCACTAGGGCATCAAGAATGAACTTTTGAGTAGTAGGCCGGCATCGCTATACTATTTTTCTTCATTCTTACGAGAATCGTGGTATTCGCTAAACACTTGCAAGGAATTTTGTGCCAATTGTCTATGCAGTGGCTGACGACGATGAGGAATTATGGCTGTTGTGGGTATGCGACGACTCTGCTAAGCGTTTATGTACACAGTCTGTGGAACCAATAGAGAAGACAATGCATTTACAAAAACGACGGTTGAGAGGGAGATAGCCACAAGAAAGCGGTAGCTTCGGAGCAGGCTGGACAGTCATTGCCTGAAGAAAAGACTGAAAGGGTCTCGAAACATAGGGCCAGTTTTTAAAATTAGTAACTAAAGAAATAAACGTGTCTGGGGAGGAGTTTGTAACTTTACCCAGCCAGACAAATTGCAGTCAACAATCTTTACCTTTAAAACTTCTTTCATGTCCGAAACTGATGAGACAGCTGTCCTGGCATGGCAGTGGTTCTGCCTCACCATGCCAAAACCACGAAAGAACTTGGGGTTTCCAAAGCGCCCGAACAATGCACTGCGCACTTGGAAGTTGCCCGGACGTGGGCTGTGCGTCGTTTGGAGAGCGGCAAGAGAACTCCAAGCGTTTTGCCATGCTAAGGTAGCCTTACTGGCATCAACAATAGGCACAAGCCTGACGAGGGGTTAGGCACACCTCGTGATGGGTGTGTGGTTGTGCTACAAACAACTCCTTCGCTGGTTCGCAGACTTGGGTCGCACTCGTTTACTGTGTGTGCGCGCATGTATGTATGTTGCGAACTGGTTGTTGGAAAATATAGGTTAATTTACTGCGAAATTATTGCAAAAGCCGGGTAGGTTCATAATACAACAAGATTCATTCTAACAGAACAAAAAAAAAAACATATGCCAGCTCGACTACCGTGAACCATGAGTAAGCGTCTGGCTCGGACACCCAGTCACTTCCGTGCGTAGAGTTCCCACTGCTCTGTTTACCAAGGCGAGCTAATGTTTGATGCGAGCATGTATGATTTCCCCCACACAAGTAAAACATTTTTAGTTTAACAGGTTTAAATATTCGCTGTGTGACATGCGTGCTACTTTTTCCTGTGCTTTTTCAACTTCCATCAGGTTGTTTGAAGTATGGAGTTTCCTAAAATTAACTAGAGGGGACTCTGGCGCTGCGATCGTTCGGCGACCATGGGAATGATGGGTAGTACACACACTTGCCTAGTCTTCGTACTTGCGGGCGGCGAATCGTACTTGCGGCTTCGTTTATTGCTGTGTTTCGGTTTTGTTTTGAAAGAAAGATTCAAACCTTTTGAACATCGTGACCCAGTTTGGAAAGGTAAGTTGAAAAATATAGGGTGGTGAAGCGCAACCGCTGAACGTTTGCTGATTTTTATTTCGTGAGAAAACAGCTTCAAGCCACACGAACACACACAGAGCCAAAAGCAGACCAGAAGTACGAAGTTTAGACAAATGTATACTACCCATCATTCCCTCGCTCACTAGTGCCGTGCGTTGCAGCTCCCATAGACACTAGCCACACAGTTCCCTCTAGTGTATATTAGGAAACTCTATGGTTAGAACCCACATTCGATATAGTCAGCGACTCAGCCCGAGGCCAGTGCAGCGCCGACATAGAGAAAGGGGCATTAGCTCGCTGGGTGAGGTGGTGGCGCCCTGTCGTGGGACCCGCTAGAGTCAGTCCCATGTTTGCGAAATGTTTCAGCGATGATAAATTAAATATATTGGACACTGTTTGTTCACATTATTCCATGTTTGAGCACTCCTGGCTTTGCTATGAGCCTATGACCTTTAGTGAGCGCTTTACTGTGACCATGATCACGCCTCATGATATGTAAAAATTTCAAGCCGGCCCCTTTACAGCTATGCAATTACAATATAATGAAACTGCACAGATGCTTCGTAACCTATGCGGGTCGCATCCTTAGTATACACTGACACTGAATGAGCGGAGGTCAACGAGTCCCCTGCTTGACACATACGTCCCTGTAAATGTCCGATAGAGGGCCGCGGTAGGGGACCGTTTCCCTCTATTAGACATTTACAGGGACGTATGTGTCATGCAGGGGACTGGTCGACCTCCACTTATTCAGTATCAGTGCATACTGAAGATGCCCCCCATATAGGTGACAAAGAGTCTATGCAATTGTTGTATTTTTGTGGCATTAGGTCGGAGTGATTCTTTTTGAATTACTAACTTACTGTCATGAAAGTCAACCTAAAATATCACTCGTATGGTAAGGTAATCGAAAGTAAATCTTTCAAACACTATACAACGGTTGGTGAAGATCATCAGTAAGTAGAATACACAGAATGCTGCCGAACCTGTTTGGTGCGACGAAATATAACTACTCGTCCCTAAAATAGAAAGGGCTTTGAAGGACTACATTAGCGATCTAAAATAATTTCATTCATTCCCAGGACTTGGGGACATCTGTACGTCGCGCCCAATAATTCAGTGGAAAGAAAGCGGAAAATATATCTGACGAAAAAAAGCTAGTTCTCAAAAATGACTTTAGTTCTATGTAGGAGAGACGCATTGGAGCCTTCCGGAAAAATCGCAGTACCGCACTATAAAGCATGTGGCTTCCAAGGACAAATGAACACCACCCATTTGAAATATATGGGTCCCATTGTGAGATTCCATTCCCACTGTAAACACTATGGCAAGCCATGCAGTTTGTAGTGCCAGACTAACTTTACCAGAATGTTCCAGTGGGTCTTGAAGTCGCGTTTACCCGTGCGTACGTGTTCCGCATAGGGATGGCCGACACCGCCGACTGTGCACACTGCGGAGATGAAACAATTCGACATATCTTTTGTGACTGCCCAGAATACAACCTAGAAAGACAACACCTTCCTAATACACTAAACAGGTTAGGTGACCAGCCGCTGTCAGAAGAAAGTATACTGCGCCATCGTCATGACTCATCTTCACAGAAGAAAGCCGTGCAAGCGCTACTGGGCTTCTTGCGAACTATTGGGCTTCTTGCGAACTACTGGCCAGTCGGAACGCCTCTGAGTGGACTGATTTTGTGTATCCGTGTGTGTCGGTGTTTTTCTCTTATTTATTTTTTAACTCTCTCTTTCTGTTTCAACCCCCTATTCCCCAACCCCAGTGTAGAATAGCATACCGGATACTAGCATCTGGTTAACCTCCCTGCCTTCCTTTTTTCTCGCTTCTCTCTCTCCAGTGAGTCCTTGCTATGTAATCAGCTGATAATTAGCTTTATTTGTCAGATTTTGTCGTTTTTTTCTCAGCTATTTTCCATTTAGTTACGACAGGGCACCGCTGTTGACGACAAGAGCAGGCGCTACGTGCTCATATTCCGTAGAGTCACTGCTCCTGTGCATAGGTTCGGCTAGCAACCACAGCTATGTAGCGATGAAAGACTAAACGCCTCCTTTTGGATCTGTGCCATGGGAGTTAGAAAGCTGACTTCACAGCCTCAACAGTATATTTTTGGGGGTCACGCCTATTAAGGGTATACTGGTGGCTCAGAAGTAGCCCTCTTGTTAAATCGGTTCGCTGCAGGGGTGGCGCATCAGGTTCTTCACAGTGCACAGGAGCTAGCAGCGTTCAAAAAACAGATGCGCAACTCTGCTTCCTCGAGGTAACTCTAATATCCCCAAATCTAGCTCATGTTTGTTCTTTCAGTGTTCCCTTAACAATGGTTGATCACTTTCCGTGTAAGGCCACAGTGACGCGTGCACTTGAGTTTGGGGTTGTCCACCACAGTCATGGCGCCCTCGAAGCCAGCTTCAGATGGGCGAAAATGAACCACTGGACGAGAAGGAGAGCCTGTGCCCGGCAGCCGGGAAATGGAAGTCGCCCATGGAGCTCTGTGGCGACACCGGGAAGACGTCCCTGCTCCCGGACTCGTGCAACACAACTGTCTTGAACTGCTTGTCTGTTAGGGGTGCCCAGGGAAAGCCCAGGATTTGGGATACCTCCTGGCAGACTGCGTCGTACGACTGCGCCGTGTGTCGTAGCCAGCTGTAGAACTCATCGCTCCATTCCGGGTTTCGGGGCCAGTCGCACTTCTTGATGACGGCGTTGCCACGCACCACGAACCGACGCAGCGAGCGGCCGTGGTAGGCCAGAAGAAGCACGGTGGCAGTTGAGATGCGCTCGCGGATGACAAGAGTCTCCAGTCGGCGGCAAGACCGGCACAGCAACACCTGCAATTACGCTCATGACATAAGCTACAGCTCCGTGGACAACATTTTTATACTGTCAGATTCCCTTATACTGTACATAATCATCATTCTTACTACGCTTCTTTGCAGGGCCAAGGCCTCTCCCATGTTTATCCCATGCCTATCAACTCAGTCCTGTGCTTGCTGCTGCCACGGTATACCTGCAAACTACTTAATCTTATCTGCCCACCTAGCTTCCCATCTCCTTCTCATAAATTCTTCTCTTGGAATTAATTCAGACATTCCTGCCTACATTCTACGTGCCTTTTAACTATATATGATATCCTTAAACCCCGTTTCTCTCCTGACCCAATTTGCTCTCTTCCCGTCTCTTATTAAAGTTAAGAATCTAATTTTCCTTTATATAGCATGCGTCTGTGAAAGATGAGTAGGAGTAGGCAATGCGCCTGTGTTGGGCGCGGGTCTCGGACGCTGTGTGTGGTTGACGGTGGAGGGACGTGATGGCGCGAGTGTCGAGTGAACAGAAGGAGCGCGTGTGTGCGCATGGGAATACGCGGAAGGAGACAGGAGGGAGACGAAAGTGATGAGGTAACAAAAAAGAAGCCGGACATGTATGTGTGCCACGAAGAATAAAGGATGTGCAGAGTGTAGAGTGAAGTGTTGGTCGTAAACTAGGTGTAAAAATATACAGGTGCTGACACCCTCCTCGCAACGCGTGAAAAAGCGCCATCTTGGCGCGGCAAGATAATGTTCGGGCCGTTATCAGTTATCTGGCAGCTTCAGCAGTGCCTTTTTAGATGGCGCTACGACGAGCGGGGTCAGCCGTCTCGGCGACACGCTCGACAGAAACGCGCATGCTGCCGATCTTTTTGTTGGCACGCGTGACCACGCTGTTTTGACGCCATGTTTCTTTTTTTGTTCGCGTGTGTTGAATTTTATTTTGTCGATGAAAGTGACATCAAACCGCTGAGAGGTTCTTGCAATAGATAGAACGTGTTTTGTAATGAACTGCCGTTCTGGCATTTTTGATGGAGGCGAAAATGCTGAGGCCCTTATGTTCAGATTTAGGTGCAGTTTAAGAACCCTAGGTGGTCGAAATTTCCGGAGTCCTCCACTAGGGCGTCTCTCATAATCATATGATGGTTTTAGTACATTAAACTTCACATACTCATACTTTTGCAGAGGACGTGCCTCTCTTCAAAGTGTCATGTGAAAATGATTCTTGGCATAAATATATGAATTCTCGCACACATGTAGCCATGATGATATGTGAAGTTTAACATCCCAAAACAACCATATGATTATATATGAGACGCGCCGTAGTGAAGGGCTCCAGAAATTTCGACCACCTAGGGTCCTTTAACATGGACCAAAATATGAGCACACGGGCCTCAGCATTTTCGCCTCCGTCGAAAACGCAGCCGCCACATCAAGGATTCGATCCCACGACCTGCGAATCAGCGGCCGAGTACCTTATAGCTACTAGACCACCGCGGCGAGGCCACATGTAGCCATGAACAACCGCATTGCTTTAGTGTGCTGTTTATGAGATACTTGCGTGGTTCAAATATTTATATATTTCGCGCAACAACTCCATTGATCTTGTGTGCCTGATAACTGTGCGTTTTAAATATTTATTTATATCACGTTCATATGAAACAAGTGCTACTATGGTTAAACGGTTTCCTGTGTAAATGAAAGCAGCGATACGCATGAAATGCGTTTCTGGTGCATCAACTATCCTCTTTTGATTGAGGGGTCATAATTATTACTGGGGGATTGCGTGTCAAAACCACAATTTGATTACGAGGACGCCCTAGTCGAGAGCTCTTGAATAATTTTGACCACCCGGGGTTGTTCAGCCTAATTCAAAAGTTTCACGCCTCTGAGTGGATCAATAATGTGTGCGTGTTTATTTATTTACACTCTTATTTATTTACACTCTTATTTATTTTTAAACTCTCTCTCTTTCAACCCCCCATTTCCCAACCCTAGTATAGGATAGCATACTGAATACTAGCATCTGGCTAACCTCCCTGCCTTTGATTTTTAAGGACAAAGCTCCTTAAAGCGTGGGTTTGTCCTTTCTCTGTTGGTCTATGTAGCCACCTTGCAAACATCCCACTACACACCATCACCGATCCACCATTTAAGCGACCATAAAGCCCATACTGTTGAGAAGTTGCGAATATGCAATGCAAGATGGTCGTGTACTTATATCCAGGTGTGCGTTAAAGAACCACAGAGTTTCCCACTGTGTCCATCCCTTGTTTGTACGTGACCACCTATAGTTCCACCTTCGCAAACTGCCCACTATTTCGTCCTCACAAACATCCCGCTATGCCCCATCACCGATTCATCACTTGACCGTCCAAAAAGCCGTTATAGTAAAGGGGGAACGGAAGCGGCATATAGCTACCACTTATCAATAATAAAATTTCTTGTATAAATATATATAGTGTCTGTCACGTCTGCAGTGGGTGACATTCGCGGATGGTTCACAGTTTAGCGATGAAACCCTCCAGAGCTTCGCCTCACCCATTATCATTCACTCCGTCGATATACTGTGATTTTTTAATTGCGTTTTTCTGCATCAAGGAATGCTTTGAACAGACAAAACTACAAGCGCAGGTTATGCTGTCTACGCGCTACAAGCCCGGCCCATTTCCTCTTCTTTATTTCAACTATGATATCCTATACCCCATTTGTCCCCTAATCCACTCTGCTCTCTTCTTGTCTCTTAAGGTTACACCTACCATTTTTCTTTCCATTTCTCGCTGCGGCGTCCTCAATTTAAGCTGAACCCTCTTGGTAAGTCTCCAGGTGTCTGCTCCGTAGCTAAGTACCGGCAAGGTACAGCTGTTGTATACCTTCCTCTTGAGAGACAGTGGCAATCTACCTGTCATAATTTGAGAGTGCTTGCCGAATGTGCTCCACCCTATTCTTATTCTTCTAGTTATTTCAATCTCGTGGTTCGGCTCTGCGGTTATTACCTGCTCTAAGTAGACATAATCTTTTACAACTTGAGGTGCACTATTACCTATCTCGAAGCGCTGCTCTTTTCCGAGGTTATTGTACATTACTTTCGTTTTCTGCAGATTCATTTTAAGACCTACCTTTCTGCTCTCCTTGTCTAACTCCGTAATCATGAGTTGCAATTCGTCCCCTGAGTTACTCAGCAATGCAATGTCGTCGGCGAAGCGCAGGTTACTAAGGTACTCTCCATTAACTCTTATCCCTAACTGTTCCCATTCTAGGCTTCTGAAAACCTCCTGTAAGCACGCGGTAAATAGCACTGGGGAGATTGTGTCCCCCTGCCTTACACCATTCTTGATTGGTATTCTGCTGCTTTCTTTATGAAGCACTATGGTAGCAGTTGATCCCCTGTAGATTTCTTCCAGAATGTTTAAATATATTTCATCTACGCCCTGATTCCGCAGTGTCTGTATGACGGCTGATATTTTTACTGAATCAAACGCCTTCTCGTAATCTATGAAGGCTTGTTATATTCTGAACATTTCTCTATTACCTGATTGATAGTATCAATGTGGTCAATTGTTGAGTAGCCTGTTCGAAATCCTGCTTGTTCCTTTGGTTGATTTAATTCTAATGTTTTCTTTACTCTGTTAGCAATTACCTTTGTAAAGAGCTTGTATACTACAGAGAGCAAGCTGATCGGCCTGTAATTCTTCAAGTCCTTGTCATCTTTTTTTATATGTATTAAGATGATGTTAGCATTATGTATTGAGATGATGTTAGCTGGGAGGCCTCATACAAGGCTTCCCAGCACCGCCACAGCCGCAAGGATGTGAACGGCTCGACTTCGGTGAAACTGCCTGCCATCGCTGCAGAGGTGTCGTTCGCATTGCCCGCTGGCGCCTTTCTGGTCGGCGTAGCGCCCAACCCCGCTGCTACCTAATGCAACAGAATCGAACATATCCGCTCACAGTGCCTGGGAAATGGGAGACAGTAGGTGCTACTCCGGAAAGCACCTACGAGACAGTGCTGCGGGTAGTGGCATTGGCCGGCAACAAGGAGCCTCTCCTGAAAGTGCGGGCTGGGCAGAATGCATTCCTGGCCCTGCTAAATACAGGCTCAAGCGTGAGCTTGCTTGGAACACCAGCGGCAAGATTTGAAAAGAGCGCTAAACTCCGGACACAGAAACGAGCACTCGAACTGGCAACAGGTTGCTCGCGGTCAACCACATCCCTGAAGTGCAAGATACAATGGGCCCAAGCAGCCGCATACAATGTTTCCTGTGCGTGCCGGATTTGGGTTGCGACATTGTGCTTGGCAGGGACTTTTTGAATGCGACAGGCATATCTCTGCTTGTAGTGCTGGGTGGGTGGACTATTGGAACCGACCCACAGTGTATTGTGCCGTATGCTAGGCGTGACAGGTGTGTAACTGCTGCGCTCACGATAGGGGAAGACGGCAAGCCTTATTGCTTGCGGGGCTTCTTTGAAAAGGTGCTTTTGGTGCCAGGCGCAAGAAGCACTTTTTCAGCTGAGTATACAAACCATGAATAAAGTGCTCGATGACTTCCCTTATTTGTTTATTGCAATTCCTGGATGTACAGGAGGAAGACGAAGGAGTGTGTTTTGCATAAGTACTTCTGCTAACTCCGGCGTATTTCTGTGGCAATTAAAGTCGGTTGATCGGTCTGCACTGCTCCCTTGAAGGGGGTGGATATAGACCACCCCGGACGCCTGCCGGCATCAGCAGTGTCAGCGGCGGCCGCCTCCAGGAAGCAAATTGGACAAGCGAGCGGCAGCGACAGTGAAGATACTCATGCCTACTCTCTCAGCAGTGATGACTTTTCAGGTGACGGTTTACAACCTGTGCGGAGCCGCAAAGTGAAGAGGAGGAACATGAGGACATCCTCATCCTCAAGTATTTAAACTGTAAGTGAAACGCCAAAGTCGAGCACGTATACCATCCTGTTCTGCCTGCACTTCCTACCGTCAGCATGAAATGACCTGTGTCGAGGTCTCTGGACGCGCTCGTGCAAAATGAGATCACAGACATAAGAGTGAATGCCAGGACGAATATACTGGCTGTTGACGTCCTGCACGCAAGTGCTTTGGGCCTTCTGAGCAGTGCAACTGACTTACACGGCAATCAGGTGCGCTCTCATGTTCCCTAGGGATCTTATGTAGTAACCGGCGCAATCTACGACATAGATGTGGCTATTTCAAATAACGATTTACAAGTTCTTGTCAAGTCAACAACTGATACTCCAATTGTTGATGCCACCTGGCTGGGCAAGTCTCGCTGTGTGAAGATTGCGTTTAAGAGCACATCCCTCCCCTCTCATGTTAAGATGGGGTACTTCAAACATGAAGTGCGGCCTTTCATTCCAAAGCCTCTCCAGTGCCGTAAATGCATGAAACTTGGACATGTGAGCAGCGTCTGCGACAATTCGGCGGTATGTTACCGCTGCGCCGAGCCCCATGCAGCGGATAAGTGCGTCGTTTCTGTCAAGAAATGCTCGAATGGCAATAGATCCCATGAAGACACATCGAAGGACTGCCCACGCATTCAGAAGGAAATTGCCATCTTGAAGGAGATGGTGCGCGATCACTCATCTCATCGAGAAGCCGCAGCTAAAGTCAAAAGGCGTCGTTCACGTCGACGTCGGTCTTCAAGGACGCCCGCTACCTCTTCGATGCGTTCGCCAGCTCCCTCATCATTACCACCTCCTTTACCTCCCAGACTACATGATGTGAGAAAGACTGTAAAGGACAAGGCCAGGGAGCATACTTTAACTGCGACAGAGTGGCCTGCACTTCAAAAGGAAGCAGCATCAAGCGAACCGAAGGAGTTTCATGATGGCCAGCCCGAGATCCCGGTTCGAGATCTTTCCAACCAAGACAGGCAAGTGACTACAATTGTGCAATCATTAATTGCCACGATTCGCATGCTACTGAGCAGCATAGAATCTCCATCTGCTAAGAGTGCACTGCAAATACTGGATGCACTGAATCCAGTGCTTGCTAACATCGTATAAGCACAATGGCTCAACAAAATCTCTTTTTCCGCACTGAAGTTAAAAGTGCGTCGATTTTTCAATGGAATGCCAGAGACATGAAGTCCAGTATCTCGGACTTTCGCCGATTTAATTAATCAATTCCGTATACTTACATATGTGAAACAAACGTATCAACACCTTATAGATTGCCCGGTTATCAAGCTTTTTGTTCAGCTGCTTGCAAAGAACGAAGCAAAGTAATTGTTTACATCCGCACGGGCTTGACTTATGGTTCACACTCAATAAGTTCAAATGACGACAATCAGTATGTGTGTCTTCGCGTAAAGAAGAATGCTGTTTCGTTCACACTTATTGGTGGATATGTATTTCCGTTAGCGCGATTTGACTGCGACTGATTAAAAGACACCCTAATGAGGATCAATGGGCCTTGGATCATCGCCGGTGACTTCAACGCCCATCACATGCTTTGGGGGATCACTAGGATGAATGCCAGGGGCAGGAATATTGTTACATTCGCTTCTGACTACGACCTTTCCATCATGAACGATGGTACCCCAATATATTTGCGGGGTCTCACGTATGGCAGTTGCTTGACCTGACATTGGTGTCACGGTGCTTCGCTCGTGAAGTTAAATGGTTTTGCGATATTAAGACACATGGGAGTGATCACATACCCGCCTACGTGAAGATCGATGGAATCAGAAAAAAAATTATCTTCCGGTGTTGTAATTGGCACTGACTGGTCGATGTTTACATCACGTGTTCAAGACGCTTGCCAAGAAGGCCTTGCCTGCAACTTGGAAAATACCATGGCGGAAGCTATGCAAGCATCCAAATGGAAGTTATCATTCTCGTTTAATATAACACAGTTCGACGTAAACTGGAAAGATTACGAGCAATACGAAGGCATGCTGAACGACGATACAGACACAAAACATCAATTTACGACCTTAGGGAAGCAAGACGGCTCCAGAAAAAGAATCAACGACGCATTGACAAGCTGGAGAGCGAACGCTGGAAAGCCTTTTTCAAATCTCTAGACCCTCATAAACCGCTGTCATATACCTGGAGAACAGTTCGTGGTCTTCGCTGCTCTCCGAAATAACGGCACCCTTTTAAAGTTTTGGCACTCCACCATGGAAAGACAGAACTCGAGGTGGCTGAAGAATTTTGCGTGAGAGTTGCCGGGAATATTGTTACACGACATCGGCAACGAAAGAGCATCATAGACGACGAAGACGATGAAAGCGACCGTGCTCGTGTTGTTGCTGCTGTTGGGCCTCCATCTTGGCTGCAGCTGCCTCTGAGTCTCCCTGCTTATTTTGTAAATATATTTATTTCATTCATTCTCTCACCCCCGTGACATTTGGTGCTGGTGCGGGGTACAACACGATATAACGGAGCTCCGCAGTGGCCGACGCTTGGATTTTTCCACCATGGCAAACCAGGGACCCGCTCCCGCTGAGGCGACTGCAACAACAACTGTTGTCCTTCCGCAGCTAAAAGATCCTGGCACGTTCTGTGGCACGGATGATGTCAACATCGAAGAACGGTTGCCGTTGTACGAACGTACAAGTAAGAATTACCGCTGGGATGAAACTCTTATGTTAGCCAATATCCTGTTCTACTTGAAAGGAACAGCAAAAGTGTGGTTCGAGAACCATGAAGATGAAATTGGAAGCTGGGATGCGTGCAAAGAAAAGATGCGCGCCCTTTTCGGCAAGTCTGTGGGTAGCAAGGCAGCGGCCAAGAAGGGGTTGGCATCTCGTGCGCAAACGTCATCAGAGTCCTACGTGACTTACATACAAGACGTGCTTGCCCTTTGCCGAAAAGCAGACAACGGTATGGAAGAAACCGAAAAAGTAGCTCGCATATTAAAAGGCATTGCAGATGATGCATTCAACTTTCTCATATGCAAGGACTGCAACACGGTCGATGCCATCATCAAGGAATGCCAGCGTTTTGAGGCCGCGAAAAGTCGACGTATCACCCATAATTTCACTCGACTACCAAACACAGCAGCAACCTGGTCGTGCGAAGACGGACCTGCACAACAGACGCCGTTAACTGCAGAGCACGTGACCAAGATCATCAGACGTGAACTTGAAGCTTTGTCTCCTGCGTCCACGCGCTCCCATGCCTGTGACTCTAGCCCTCGGTTGGTGCCACTGGTACATGCCATTGTGCGACAAGAGCTTTCCAATGCTGGACTGGCCTCCGAGTGCACTACAGCTCCCTCTCAGCCGATCGACCGTCGTCGACCCCCTGTTTCGTATGCCCAAAGCCAAAACCTTCCAGCGCGCCCTCGCAATCCAGCCGAGTGGAGGACTGCTGACGATCGCCCGATTTATTTCAACTGGCACCGTATCAGACACGTGGCCCGCCATTGTAATACTCAGTGGTATTGGCATCAGGCATCCCATGGGTACACCCATCGGCCAGAGAGGGATCATGGACGCTTTCAAACTTACCGGGAGTCACCTCAGGCCAGCAGTGAAGACGTTCCTTCTATGCCACCATATCATCGTCGCTCTCCATCTCCGCATGCTCACCAGTCCCGTTCAACGCTCTCCCGTCGCCCGTCGTCTTGCTCGCCCCAATTTCGCCGACCAACGTCGCCGACTGACCACCTGCCGGGGGAAAACTAGATGATGCAGCTCTCGAAGGTGGTGCTGCATCGACCACTTACCCGCCAAATCCTCAGAGATGCTGCCGACTTGACACAACCTTATTGACGTTGAAGTAGATGACACACCCGTTGTTGCACTTGTGGACACAGGGGCTGACATATCAGTAATGAATTCAGAACTTCGTTGCCGCCTTAGGAAAGTTTTAACGCCACCCACAGTGCCACTCATCCAGGTCGCCGACGGCGGCACGTTTCCAGTGCTTGGAATGTGCTCCGCGCGTATAAGTGTGGCTGATCGCTCCACGACAGTGCTATTTGCTGTGCTCGAGAAATGTTCCCATTGTAGTGGAGCATACGCACTAACGCGTATGCGCCTTCCAAAGAGAACGAAAAACCCCGTGCTCTGATTGCACGAGAACCTGGGCCGCCTTTTCCAGACTTGTCGTACGGCCATTTTTCGTTGCGACATCGTTACGACTTCTCCGGTTCAATAAACGTCATCACATTTGGTGGAGGCTGCTGAGATCCCCAAGCAGACCTGGAGCTCCGCTCTCGCAAGTTGCCCGAGAGACCGCCGCGAAACATGACTGACGCAGTCACCAACCAGCCCATACCAGCCCAGCCAGTTCCACTGGCTGTCCCGTCTACCTGCTCCGGCGCTGCTCACCAACGGGACCCACCAATCTTTAGCGGCAGTAGTGAGCAAGACGTCGAAGACTGGCTCTCCTTGTACGAACGCGTAAGCGCCAGCAACAAGTGGGACAACGACTCTAAGCTCGCCTACGTTATCTTTTACTTGACAGACGTAGCTAAGCTTTGGTTTACCAACCGTGAAACCGCCATCGCCAACTGGTACTCCTTTAAGTCACTCGTGACTGAAGCATTCGGCCGACCAGAGGTCCGCAAGCTCCGCGCTGACCAGCGCCTGCGCCACCGAGCCCAGCAGCCTGGCGAGACGTTTACTAGTTACATATAGGACGTGCTCGACCTCTGCAGGCGTGTGAATCCATCTATGCCTGAAGAAGAGAAAATTCGACAGATTCTCAAGGGCATCGAGAATGGCACATTCCAGATGTTGCTAGCGAAAAGCCTGACCACGGTGGCAATCCTCGTAAGCCTCTACCAGAGCTTTGATGAATTGCGCCGTCAGCATTCCATCGCCCGACAGTGTGTCCCACCGCCGGATTCGATCTCGACCGTCGCACTCGCAAATGCCAACGTTCCCCAAGAAAGTCTGTCCAAGCAGATCAAAGACTTCATCAGGGAGGAAGTCACCCGACAGCTCTCCCTGCTGCCGCATAGCGACGCGCCCACCGCAAGCCTGCCTTCGACACTGCAGCAGGCCATATGCACTGAAATTTGCGATGTCCTCCCTACAGTGCACGCCCCTTACCCATGCACTTCAGTAGCACCCAATCTCTCAGCTGTCGGCTACGCACCACCTGCACCACCTTCACCTCTCAGTTACGCAGCTGTGGTCGCGCGGCCCCCACCGCATCTAGTCGCCTTATCGGCTCCACCTCCTCCGGCCTCACCTCCAGTTTACAGGCCCCCACCTCGCTTTTTCTGTCGATCTAATGAGTGGCGCACCCAAGGCAATCGTCCTATCTGCTTCGCCTGTGGCATCGCTGGCCAGATTGCACGCACGCTTCTGCCACCGTCGCCCCACGCCTGCAAACGCATACTTCGGAACTCCTACCTACGCGCCGCAGCAGGCCACCGCGTCTGCATATGAACAGAGGCACTCAGACTCGGATCGCCGCCCATCGTCTGCTCGTTTCCCATCACCTCGTCGCCCATCGCCTATGCGTCGTCGACCACCTTCTGAGAAGGGAAACTAATCAGTGCAGTTCCGGAGGCAAGAACTGCAATTTGTGCGCAATTCCCAAAGCCTCCGTTTTCGCCGCAAAATGTTGTTGATGTCGATGTTGAGGCAGTCGCCACATTAGCGTCAATTGATACCGGGGCCGCCGTTTCTGTGATGTACGCCAAATTTTGTCGGAAACTGAAGAAAGTGACCACATCTCTCTGTGGCATGGTGCTGTCCACGGCTAGCGCGCAACGCATTCAACCCTCGGCTGTGTGTACGGCGCGCGTCGTCATCCAAGACGTTTTCTACGTCGTACAGTTTTTTGTTCTGCCATCTTGCTCTCATGACCTTATCCTCGGTTGGGATTTCTTATCACGTCATGAAGCTATCATCGATTGTTCCCGTGCCGAAGTGTCCCTTGTGCCAACATGTGAATTTCCACCACCCGACCGGTCTCCTCGGCTCTGCAAACTCATTGCTGACGACGACATCACCTTGCCTCCGGAAGCTTTGGTCCCTATAAGCCTTTCATGTGTGGCGCAACCTGACGCCACGGTGGTGTTTACGCCATCTCTGTTTTTTTATTGAACGCAAGGGCATCGTTCTCCCATTTGCCGTTCTTACAATTGCGTCTGGTTTAACCGTAATGCTGGTTACCAACCACTGCAACTACCCCATTGGTTTACTTCGTGGTGAAACGTTGTGATATGTGCAACCTGTCGACCATATCGATGATATTATTCTTCCCGACGAAACGCCATGTCACATTGCCGCAATCACTCATGCGTCTGAGCCATCAAGTTTGTCAGCCTTCGACAATGCTATTGGCGCAGACCTTCCCCTCTCGCATCGCCACCAACTTGTTGCTCTCCTTAACAAGTTTCGCTCTTCTTTCGACTTTCAAGAACCTGCTTTGGGCCGCACCACGACTATCACTCATACTATTGACACCGGCTCACATTCGCCTCTGCGACAGCGTCCTCACCGCGTTTCCGCCGAAGAGCGCCGGGTCATTACGGAGCAAGTAGACGACATGCTTAAACGTGGAGTCATACAGCCTTCTCAAAGCGCTTGGTCATCACCTGTGGTTCTGGTGAAGAAAAAAGATGGCACCGTTCAATTTTGCGCAGACTATCGCCGCTTAAACAAGATTACGAAGAAAGATGTCTACCCGCTACCACGAATAGACGATGCTCTCGACTGTTTACAAGGCGCCGAGTACTTTACATCCTTGGATCTGCGTTCTGGGTATTGGCAGGTGCCAATGGCTGAATGTGATCACCCTAAAACAGCATTTGTAACGCCAGATGGCCTATATGAGTTCAAAGTCATGCCATTTGGGCTCTGCAACGCACCTGCCACATTTGAGCGCATGATCGATACCATCTTGCATGCCCATAAGTGGAAAACTTGCTTGTGTTACCTGGACGACATCGTAGTCTTTTCATCTGATTTCCCGACACATCTTGTTCGCTTCCACGAGATTCTGACGTGTCTAACTTCTGCAGGCCTACAACTTAACTCCAAGAAGTGCCACTTCGCAGCACGAAAACTAACCATCTTGGGACATGTCATCACAAGAGACGGTTATTTCCAGATCTCGATAAGCTTCGAGCTGTCGCTGACTTCCCGTTGCCCACATCACTGAAAGCCCTAAGAAGTTTCGTCGGTCTCTGCTCCTACTTTCGTCGCTTCGTGCGCAACTTCGCGTCCATCATCGCACCTCTCACGAGTCTGCTTTCCAACAGCAAAGGCATATCTGCATGGTCACCTGCATGTGACGACGCATTTCGACAGCTGCGCTGCCTGCTGACCTCAACACCTATTCTTCATCACTTCGACCCCGCTGCTGCCACAGAAATTCACACCGATGCAAGTGGCATCGGTCTTGGTGCAGTTTTGGCACAACGAAAAGGCACCCAAGCTGAATACGTAGTCGCCTATGCAAGTCGCGCTCTCAAGAAGTCTGAATTGAATTACTCCGTGACAGAGAAGGAGTGTTTGGCCATAATCTGGGCGTTGACGAAGTTTCGCCCGTACCTTTACGGCCGTCCTTTCGACGTGGTCACAGACCACCACGCTCTATGTTGGCTGTCCACATTGAAAGACCCGTCCGGACGACTGGGACGTTGGGCACTTCGCTTGCAAGAATACGACATCCGTGTAGTATATCGTTCCGGTCGCAAGCATGTGGATGCCGATGCACTTTCGCGATCGCCATCAACCCCAGATGTGGCTTCTCTGTCACCCCTTTTTACCACCTTGTCACCAATAGACACCACTGACATGCTTTCGGAGCAGCGTAAAGATCCATACCTTGCATTGTTACTCGACTACCTTACCGATCCGTCTGCTGTTCCTTTCACGAGAGCGCTACGCCGACAAGCAGCCCACTTTTCCGTGCGAGACATCATTCTGTATTGCCGCAGCTACATGCCTGGTGGTCGGAAGTGGCTCCTTGCTGTCTCAACTCATATACGCTCCGACATCTGCATGAATTTCCATGCAGACCCCCAAAGTGCTCACGCAGGTGTCCTGAAAACCTACGAAAGGCTGCGCCAATGATATTACTGGCGAGGAATGTATCGCTTTGTGCAGAAATACGTTCAGTCTTGCACCACTTGCCAACAGAACAAGACACCTCCGCGGCACCTTATTGGCATGTTACAGCCGTTCCTATGCCCGGCTCGCACATTCGACCGCGTGGGTATCGATCTATATGGCCCCCTCCCATATAGTCGCTCTGGAAACCGGTGGATTATTGTCGGCATCGATCATCTGACACGCTACACTGAGACTGCAGCTCTACCGGCAGCGACCGCCCATGAAGTTGCACTCTTCATTCTGCGCAGCTTCATTCTCCACCACGGGGCTCCACGGGAATTACTCAGTGATAGGGGTCGAGTGTTCCTGTCGGAGGTCATCCAAGCTATTCTCGCTGAATGCAACATCATCCACCGGAAATCTACGGCATACCATCCACAGACGAATGGTCTCATGGAACGGTTCAACCGCACACTTGGCGACATGCTGAGGATGTACACCTCCTCCGACCACACTAACTGGGACGCTGTATTACCTTTTCTTACCTTCGCTTACAACACAGCGACGCAAGCGACTACCGGTTTTTCCACGTTCTTTCTGTTGTACGGCCGCGAACCATCCCACCCACTCGACACCATACTCCCGTACCGCCCTGATGCATCGGAGTGCTCCCCGCTTTCGGAAGTCGCCAGATACGCTGAAGACTGCCGTCAGTTGGCTTGGTCTATGACAAGTGAGGCTCAAGGTCTACAAAAAACTCGACATGACGACGCTCATCACATAGCGCCTGCGTTTCGTACTGGCTCCCTCGTGTGGCTTTGGGTGCCACCGCACGTTCCTGACCTGTCTTCTAAACTTCTGGCCCGGTACCATGGTCCATACCGTGTCATTGACGCAACCTCGCCGGTGAATTACATCATCGAGCCCCTAACACAATCGCCAGATTTGCACCGTCGAGGACGCGAGACCGTACACGTCGACCGTCTCAAGCCCTACTACGACCCTCTGATTGTGCCTACTCCCTGAGTCACCAGGATGGCTACTCTTCACCCCGGGGGTATTGTAGTGGAGCATACGCATTAACGCGTATGCGCCTTCCAAAGAGAACGAAAAACCCCATGCTCTGATTGCACGAGAACCTGGGCCGCCTTTTCCAGACTTGTCGTACGGCCATTTTTTGTTGCGACAGTGTTGCGACTTCTCCGGTTCAATAAACGTCATCACACCATGAACTTATCCTCGGCATGGACTTTTTATCCGTCCACTCTGCCCTTATTGATTGTGGAACCGGCATGCTTCAACTTGATTTACCGTGTTACCATGACGACCCAACACCAGCTCAACCCCGTCTGTGTTCTGCAGATCACGTTCGCCTAGCACCTCAAGCCGTTACTTACGTGAACCTGAGATATTGCTCCCGATGGTGGCTACATGTTGACACCTATTGCTGACGTTCTGCTGGCCAAAGATGTTGCCGTGCCTCACACACTTTTGACAGTCATGGGAAATACAGCATCTCTTCTGATCCTAAACTTCAGCTGGTGCACTCAAGTTATACCAGATGGTATGACTTTGGCAAAAGTCATACCATCTGGTATGGTATGACTTTTGCCAACGGTATGGTATGACTTTTGCCATCTGGTATGGTATGACTTTTGACGGCCATGGGGTATGGTTCAGTGAAGACTTAACGTGGAATGTCCACGTTAATCATTTAGTTAGGCAACTTGCGGGAACGGTAGGATGCCTGTACAGAATTGGTTCCCTCATTCCTCAGTGGCTGAAGAAAAATTTGTACAATGCCCTATTCTATTCGAGACTCTGTTACGGCGTACTAGTATGGGGTACCACAACAGCGAAAAATTATAACAAACTTATAATGCTACAAAAGAAAATACTTCGCTGTTATGAAAATTACCAGGGTAGAATAGACCGTTTGAGCACTTCAGTGCTCTTTGATAAACATGAAATCTTAAAGGCAAACCAAATATATTATTTTAAACTGCTTCAAGAGGTACACAAAAATAAGTGGTATAAACAAAAAGAAAATGACCAACGTTATCCTGCAAGAAGAAACTTACAGCGTTTACCGAGAACCAGGACAAATTACGGAAAGCAAACACTGCATTACCAATCAACGCGAATAGTAAATGAATTCCAAAATGGCTTGCAGTTTGACGTCAGCCTAGGGACATTTAAAAAACAAGTTAAACAAATTTTGATCAAAAGAGAAATAACTTATCATCACTAATCTATATTGTGTAAAAAGAGTAGGTAGAATGTTAATGTTAAGAAAGTAAGTAGTTCATTATGGTATACGATGAATCCATTTTATGTTCCTGCATCTGTATTATGCTAAGTGTATTATATGTTGCTTGTTTTTTTTTTATTCCTGTATTTCTTTTGTTAACGCTCATGTGGTACATGACATGTTAGTTTTTGTTGCTTGTTTGTATCTGCAAAAAAAAAAAAAAAAAAAAGTGCATCTGTGACGAACTACAGGTGCAGAGGCCTTTGTCAGGCGTATGAAACGCCTTTTGCTTCTGTATCCTTTTTCTTGCCTTTCAAGAAATAAATAAAATTACTACTACTACTACTACTACTACTAAAGTTTCTTCTATAGATGCTGACATTTCGGCGTTCATTGCCGAATCTTTCTCGTCCTCTGTTCCGTTATCATCCTCGCAGAGCGCAGCGGATGCCACCATCGACAAGATTATCGCTCCGGACCTTCTTCCAGAACAGACAGCTGACATCCGGCACCTGCTGAAATCTTACCGTAACATCTTTGATTTTGATGACCGCCCTTTGGGTCAGACATCCTTTGCATAGGATTAACATAGGATTGCATAGGAATCGCATATGATTAACACTGGAGACGCCAGCCACATCCGACGACGTCCTTATCACGTGTCTAATGCTGAGCGACAAGTTATCCAGCACGAAATTGAAGAAATGATCACAAAAGACGTCATCAAACCTTCCTGCAGTCCATGGGCAGCGCCGGTCGTGCTAGTCAAGAAGAAGGATGGCAGCTGGCGCTTCTGCGTAGACTACCGTCACTTAAACGAAGTAACACGTAAGGACGTGTATCCACTGCCGCGGATTGACGATGCTCTCGACTGCCTACATGGGTCTGCCTACTTTTCATCTATCGACTTGCGATCAGGATACTGGCAGATTTCTGTCGATCATCGAGACCATGAGAAAACCGCATTCATCACACCGGATGGACTTTTCCAGTTCAAGGTTATGCCGTTCGAATTGTGTAATGCGCTAGCTACATTTGAAAGGATGATGGACTCTCTCCTGCGTGGATACAAATGGACCACATGCCTGTGCTATCTCGATGACGTCATCGTATTTTGATAATTGATTGATAAGTGGGGTTTAACGTCCCAAAACCACTATATGATTATGAGAGACGCCGTAGTGGAGGGCTCCGGAAATTTAGACCACCTGGGGCTCTTTAACGTGCACCCAAATCTGAGCACACGGGCGTCATCGTATTTTCACCTACATTCGAAAGCCACCTTAGCTGCCTAACGGCTGTTCTTTAGGTTTTGCGGACAGCAGGACTACAGTTCAACTCTTCCAAATGTCGCTTTGGCCGTCGGGAAACCACTGTGCTGGGCCACCTTGTCAGTGCTCGAGGCGTGCAACCTGATCCTGACAAAATTCGAGTTGTCAAAGATTTTCTCATACCACGTTCCGCAAAAGATGTACGGAGTTTTATCGGCCTTTGTTCTTACTTTCGACGTTTTGTGAAGAATTTTGCTGACATTGCCCGACCACTTACGGAGTTATTGAAGATGGACATGCCTTTTCATTGGCGTACTGACCAAGCAGCTGCCTTCAGCATCCTTACAACATTACTTGCTTCCCCACCCATCTTGGCCCGTTTCGACCCGTCAGCCCATACTGAAGTTCGTACCGATGCCAGCGGACATGGAATTGGTGCTGTTCTCGCCCAGTAGCAACGAGGACAGGATCACGTCATTGCTTATGCCAGTCACCTCCTTTCTCCTTCGGAGAGCAAGTTTTCCATTACAGAGCGCGAGTGCCTCGCACTAGTCTGGGCAGTCGGAAAATTACGACCGTACTTGTCCGGCCGCACCTTTTCCGTAATTACAGATCACCATGCCTTGTGCTGGCTGTTGTCCCTTAAATATCCAACTGAACGACTTGGCCGTTGGGCCTTGAAACTACAAGAATATAGCTTCAACGTGGCATACAAATCTGTCCTAATGCATTAGGATGCCGACTGTCTATCCCGTCACCCCATGGACCCACCTGACATTTCAGCACATGATTCTGACCCTTGTGTTTTCGCCATGTCGACATTCACCGACATACGCAAGGAACAGCTCAGCGATGTCCACTTGCGGTCTATCATGCAGAGTCTACGTTTGCCCCACGTACACCCGTTGCTACACTTGTTCGTTCTACGCGATGGCATTCTTTACCGACGCAAGACCAGCGCCGAGAGACCAGAGCTACTACTCGTAGTTTCTGCGACACTCCGTTCCGCTGTACTTGAACAGCTTCACGACGCCCCAACCGCGGGACATCTCGGGGTCACGCGCACGTACGATTTCGTGCGGCGTAGATTCTTCTGGCCAGGCCTTTACCGTTCTGTGCGCCGATACGTTGCTGCATGTGAGTCCTGCCAGTGCTCCAAACATTCCACCTTGCCACCAGCCGGTCCGCTCCAATCAATAGACGAACCCACCGTTCCCTTCTACTGCGTCGGTCTTGATCTCGTTGGTCCATTTCCTACTTCTCTCACTGGAAACAAGTGGATAGCCGTAGCCACTGATTGCACCACAAGATACGCTATCAGACGAGGGCTACCGACAAGCTGTGCCACTGACGTCGCAGACTTCTTGCTTCATGACGTAATTCTTCACCATGGCGCTCCTCGACAGCTGCTGACTGATCGTGGTCGCTCATTTCTTTCAAAAGTAGTAAGTGACATCATTCGCTCGTGTGCGACGCGTCACAAGCTCACTACGGCCTATCACCCACAAACAAATGGTTTTACCGGGCGCCTAAATAGAACATTGACCACAACGCTCTCTAGTACGTTTCCAAAGATCACTTTGATTGGGATAGTACTTTGCCTTATGTGACATTTGCGTACAATTCCTCACGCCACGACACCGCTGGCTTCTTTCCCTTCTTGTTCGGCCGCCATCCAGCGTTACCCTTCGAGACTCTTCTCCCATCAACTACGAATACGGTTACAGAGTACGCCCGGGAAGCCACTGCTCGGGCTCAAATGGCCCGCCAAATCGCATGGGAACGTCTTCTTGGCTCGCAGGTCTCTCAGAAGGCCCGCTACGATAGCCATCACAGAGTAGTTTCCTATTCTCCAGGTTCATTGGTCCTCCTCTGGACACCATGCCGCCACGTTGGTCTCTCTTCGAAGCTCCTGTCTCGCTACTCGGGGCCTTACAAGGTTTTACGCCGGCTTTCCGAGGTCGCATACAAGATTGCTCCGTTGGACAGTCAGTCGTCGTCGTCCGCACCCGCTACTGACGTCGTCCACGTGACCAACCTAAAACCCTACATATTCGCATATGATCCTACTCTCCTTTAGGCGCCGAGACGGCGCTGCCAGTGGCGGGGGGTTATATGTTACACGACATCGGCAACGAAAGAGCATCATAGACGACGAAGACGATGAAAGCGACCGTGCTCGTGTTGTTGCTGTTGGGCCTCCATCTTGGCTGCAGCTGCCTCCGACTCTCCCAGCATATTTTTTATTTATTTCATATATATTTATTTCATTCATTCTCTCACCCCCGTGACAACATTATGAACGAGAGCATCGATGCCGTGATCGTTCCTGAGACTCGGTTACCAGAAATGGACATTCCATTCACCATGGAAGAACTGGAAGGTGCGTTAGTCGCTTCTGAGCGCACGTCATCGCCAGGTCCTGATAGTATTACTTATAGTGCGTTGGGACATCTTGGACAAAAAGCCAGAAGAGAACATTTAACATGCTTCAACAACTCCTGGCTCAGCGGCAGTGTTCCCCGAGAATGGAAAATAAGTCGATTAATACCACTTCTGAAATCGGGAAAATCACCATTGGACTTGACAGCGTATCGCCCTATTGCCCTTGCAAGCTGCCTCGGAAAAGTGATGGAATGAATGGTTCTATTTAGTTTCGAGTGGTACTTGGAACGATACACAAACTATCCTTCCTGCACGACAGGCTTCCGTCGAGGCCGCTCATCCATTGACTGTGCCCTTGACTTATCGACATTTGTTCAGCAAGAAAAAAGTCACAAGCGTATATCAGTGGCACTCTTTCTTGACGTGAAGGGTAAATATGATATCTTAGCTCACGATGCCATCCTCACTTCTCTCGCAGCAATGGGCATTGGTGGACGAATGTTTCAATGGATAAAAGACTATATAACTGTCAGGTTTTGTGTGTGTGTGTGTGCAAACACATGAGGGTAAAAATGAACATTACACATACAACTGAGTACCTCAGGGAGGTGTTTTAAGCCCCACCTTGTTCAATGTTGCCCTCATTGGTCTGGCGGAGGTTCTGCCAAAGTCGGTGTGCCTATCCATATACGCCGATGATATTTGCCTCTGGAGTGCTGCAGTTACTCGCCCTCAGGTGCGTGGACGAATATCGCGGGCAGCAACCCTCACAACAACCTACCTTCAGAAACAAGGCCGGACTATATCAACTGTGAAGTGCGCGTTTATTGCGTTTACACGCAAACCAATGACGCCATACCATGTTTACATCAATGGAAAGAGTGTCAAATATGCACGGATTCATCATTTCCTGGGCATAATAATTGTCTTTCGTGGAGCCTGCATTGTGCGTACTTGAAGAAGAGACATCTATCTGTTGTGCATATAATGAAATTCATGAGCGGGAAAGCAAGGGAAGTTCTCTGGCCTCCATGCTACAGTTGTACAGGGCCCTATTTCTGGGTCTATTGCGCTACAGCTTGCCGGCACTGACATCATCATCCTCATCATCATCATCATCATCATCATCATCATCATCAGCCTGACTACGTCCACTGCAGGACAAAGGCCTCTCCCATGTTCCGCCAGTTAACCCGGTCCTGTGCTTGCTGCTGCCAATTTATACCCGCAAACTTCTTAATCTCGTCTGCCCACCTAACCTTCTGTCTCCCCCTAACCCGCTTTCCTTCTCTGGGAATCCAGTTAGTTACTCTTGTAGCGGCGAGAGAAGAGAGACGTGAGACGGCGTCGAAGGCGGCCGATGGGGCCGTGCCGATCTCGCCACTTTATTGCAGGCCTGAAGCGAAGCCACGTCGGCTACCAGCGTCCGCCACGCCAGGCGTGTCAGCTCGTTCTCATCCTCGCGCAGCTTGAGCTAGCATCAGCTGCGCGAGAGGCGCGGCGCGGTGATGAAGAAATGATGATGGTGATGATGGCGCTACACCCTTAACGACAAGCGGTTATCTTGTCTACGCGCTACATGCCCGGCCCATGTCCATTTCTTCTTCTTGATTTCAGCTATGATATCCTTAACCCCCGTTTGTTCCCTAATCCACTCTGCTCTCTTCTTGTCTCTTAAGGTTACACCTACCATATTTCTTTCCATTGCTCGCTGCGTCGTCCTCAATTTAAGCTGAACCCTCTTTGTAAGTCTCCAGGTTTCTGCTCCGTAGCTAAGTACCGGCAAGATGCAGCTGTTACATACCTTTCTCTTAAGGGATAGTGGCAATCTACCTGTCATAATTTTAGAGTGCTTGCGAAATGTGCTCCACCCCATTTTTATTCTTCTAGTTACTTCAATCTCGTGGTTCGGCTCCGCGGTTATTACCTGCCCTAAGTAGACATAATCTTTTACAACTTGAGGTGCACTATTACCTATCTCGAAGCGCTGCTCTTTTCCGAGGTTATTGTACATTACTTTCGTTTTCTGCAGATTCATTTTAAGACCTACCTTTCTGCTCTCCTTGTCTAACTCCGTAATCATGAGTTGCAAATCGTCCCCTGAGTTACTCAGCAATGCAATGTAGTCGGCGAAGTGCAGGTTACTAAGGTACTCTCCATTAACTCTTTTCCCTAACTGTTCCCATTCTAGGCTTCTGAAAACCTCCTGTAAGCACGCGGTAAATAGCATTGGAGAGATTGTGACCCCCTGCCTTACACCCTTCTTGATTGGTATTCTGTTGCTTTCTTTATGAAGCACTATGGTAGCAGTTGATCCCCTGTAGATTTCTTCCAGGATGTTTATATATACTTCATTGGCGCCCTGATTCCACAGTGTCTGCATGACGGCTGATATTTCTACTGTATCAAACGCCTTCTCGTAATCTATGAAGGCTATGTATAGTGGTTGGTTATATTCTGAGCATTTCTCTATTACCTGATTGATAGTATGAATGTGGTCGATTGTTGAGTAGCCTGTTTGAAATCCTGCTTGTTCCTTTGGTTGATTGAATTCTAATGTTTTCTTTACTCTGTTAGCAATTACTTTTGTAGATAGCTTGTATATTACAGAGAGCAAGTTAATCGGCCTGTAATTCTTCAAGTCCTTGTCATCTCCTTTCTTATGTATTAAGATGATGTTAGCGTTCTTCCAAGACTCTGGTACTCTTCCCGTCAGGAGACACCTCGTAAACAGGGTGGCTAGTTTTTTTAACACAATCTGTCCTCCATCTTTCAGCAGATCTGATGTTACCTGATCCTCACCAGCAGCTTTGCCTCTTTGCATGCTCTCCAAAGCTTTTCTGACTTCTTCTATCATTACTGGTGGGGTGTCATCTGGGTTACTGCTTATAGTAATAAAGTCGTGGTTGTGCTGGCTACTGTACAGATCTCCGTAAAACTCCTCCGCTAATTTTACTATCCTCTTCATATTGGTTGTTACTTTGCCTTCCTTGTCCCTTAAGGCATATATTTGATTTTTGCCTATCCCAAGTTTTCTCTTCACTGCTTTGACGCTTCCTCCGTTTTTCAGAGCGTGTTCAATTCTTTATGTTATACCTTCTTACGTCGGATACCTTACGCCTATTAATCAACTTCGAAAGCTCTGCCAGTTCTATTTTGTCTGTTGTACTTGAGGCTTTCATGATTTGACGCTTCTTAATGAGATTCTTCGCTTCCTGGGAAAGCTTGCCAGTGTCCTGTCTAACTACCTTGCCTCCAACTTCAACTGCACACTCCGTAATGATAGTCGTCAGATTGTTATTCATTGTATCTATGCTAAGGTTGGTTTCCTCACTAAAAGCCGAGTACCTGTTCTTAAGCGAGACTCTGAATTCCTGTACTTTCCCTCTCAGTGCTAGCTCATTGATTGGCTTCTTGTGTATCAGTTTCTGTCGTTCCTTTCTCAAGTCTAGGCGAATTCGAGACCGTACCATTCTATGGTCACTGCATCGTACCTTGCCAACCACTTCCACATCCTGCACGGTGCACACCCAGGCATCGTGCAGGATGTGGAAGTGGTTGGCAAGGTACGATGCAGTGACCATAGAATGGTATGGTCTCGAATTCGCCTAGACTTGAGAAAGGAACGACAGAAACTGATACACAAGAAGCCGGCACTGACGAACACTTGCAAATCAAATACTCATTCATTGGAGAGTTTGCAGGGTCAGGCGCTGCGTATCTGCCTAGGACTGCCTTGATGCGCTTCTACTAATGCCACAATCGTGCTTGCCAAAGACCATCCGGTCAGGACATATAGAGTTGTGGATTGCCTCAGAGCGCACATTAGACATGCTAGCCGTATCCCCGACCACCACTTGGGCCTTCTACTCTCCGAAAGACCACGTGCTACGTTTTCAGATGTCATAGTCAAGCACCTAAACAGCATTCCATCAGGATATGCGCCAGCTACGAGAATTGCAGGGGGCAAAGAAAATACGTCACCCGTGCCTCGAGACCTTGAGCACTTTTTCTTTTTTCCTCTTCTAATCCGTGGCTTTCTCATTGTGATCGCGCGCGCACATGTGGGCAAGTCGTGGCCTCCCGGGGCGATCTCTAACAACCGCGCACGCCATGTTCAAATCAGCCAATGGCTGATAAATGGGTTTGCTACGAGTGATTTTTGAGCGTCTTCTGTCATTTGTCGAGAGAAGAAAAAGCAATTTTTAGCTGACTGGTAATTTATTGCGAATTCCAGGCCGCGTGCTGCGCTATAATACTTCGCTCACGTGTTGCCGGGAGCCTATACTACAGATTGGCAGCGTTTTCTGACCATGCTCAAAAAGTGTTGCAGGGCCCCTTTAAAGCTTGTGAATATTTTTTAAAAGAAAACGTTGTGGGATTCTCGGGCTGTTTTAACAAATGTTGGCGTACTAGTCTAGGGCTAAATTGACAATGATGCTCTTGCTATTCAAAAACAATTCCAATAGTATTCGATTCGCTTCTTAAAATCCCATGGCACTTACTCCTATCCAAAACTTGGCGTCAGAAGTGGTTGACTCTTACCAGTGCAGAGTCCGGTCTGTCGACAAAGCGCTTCGCCATGTGGAATCTCGGCAACCCAAGAAAGGCATACGTCCTCAGGTCTTCGGGATAGTACGTGGCGGCCGTCAGTGCCGACTCCGGCCCCACCTGGTTGTAGGCCGTCTTGTAGATTATTGAGTGCACCGGCGCGCAGTCTTGCCATATTATCTGCATGGCAGAGAAATTCATCCCAAGTAGCTTGTGCAAATAGTAAAAGTGTGTTCGAAGCGAATAGTGATTTGGATCGAATAATTTCGAACCAAATTGCAATGATATGTATATATAACATAATAATATATCTTATAAATAAAAAGGAACATATTTGTCATGACCAAGCCAACCTGCACGATATTTTTTTAATTGAAAGAAAGACTGTACGAAGACCTTTTTTTTTTTGCATTAACGGAAGTGGTAACAACTTTGAATAGTAGAAGAATTTGCCTTTCGGTACAGTCTCAGAGAGAAACAGTAAAAGATGCTACGTTTTAAAATTTGCTATACTTAGGGCTTATAAGTTGGTATAACAAGCTTTTAAACTGACCAAAATATAAAGAGAAAAACAGAATGAATGTGAGGGTAATTCCTTAAAAACTTGATTTGGGGCTTCGGTGAAGTGCGTATTTCTCCTGAATACGTGTTTTGACTGTTTAGCACAACTTTACTGCAGTGAAACCATTTTTACATGCAAACTAATACGTTTGGACAGGTGCTTTTTGGTTTAGCATCCCTACACTGCAGTGAAACCATTTTTACATGCAAACTAATACGTTTGAATAGGTGCTTTCCGGTTTAGCATCCCTACACTGCAGTGAAACCATTTTTACAAAGCGTTACATGCGGGTTAATATGCGCCTATTCGTTCGTTTTGAATAATTCGACATTCTCAATATTTTAAATTACACTCGAAGCGAATTCAAATACTACATCATCTTTTGAATATTCGAAGGATTCGAATATTCGCACAAGCCTAGGAAGTGCGCTATACCGTGACGAGAAACTGGTGGTTTCACATTTGATTCGCCGCAAGCGCATGTGTGCGAAAAGCGCTTCGAAGAGAGTGACATCTTTCGCATTAACCTGTGGCTAATCGGAAGAGTAGTTGTGAAAACGCCACACGATGTTCTAAAACGTTTGCCAGACACAGTGCTGAGGATTTTTACGGCATCCCGGCGTATTTTTCTAGTTGAAAAAGTGCAAAGCTCGCCCATCTATGAAGCGTCTGCACCGACACTGTGCACGGGCCTCTGTGACACAGCTGCAGCAGATAATGATGCAAGGTGCGCATACTGACCGCTTCTTCTTCGTTGCGTGCCAGTAATACAGAAGTTCGATGAGTGAAGTGCCCGGCATTTTCTTTTAAACAGGCACTGAGACGACCAGAAGTGTAGAGGAGATATATCCTAACAGACGGAGCTACGTGCAGCTCCTCAAAATTCAAAGCACATATCCGGTCCTTTGAATGCACCAAAAAACTGTACAAAACTTGCGCAAGCTGTAAAAGCGTGAAACGTGAATTTCCGATATCAATTAGTCATGAGAACGAGAGGATAATTTTTTGCGTCACATGTTGACGCTGCCAGCGCGAGACGCATTCCATCGATTTTTACGTTTAATGAGGCATTTAAGGCTTTCGCCTTTACAGTAAAAACAATAAAGGTACTGAAAAACACAGCATGAGTAAGCAACACAGTGTAAATGAACGGGAAACTGCATCACATGACCAACCGAACTTCACATGCACTTCGGCACGATAGAGATAAATAAACGCAAAACAAAACATGAAAACCAGGCGAAAGCCGTAAGAAGTATTGCTTGATCGTCGTCAATTGCCAAATTCGAAGCATTGATTCATTCAGACTGGCTGTTGGTTTGATAAATATGGGGCTATTTTAAGATATCTTCGTATATAAACACCAAATGTATATGTAACCTAAAGGATTGAATATGTGCTGTCAAGAGTTGCAACCACTGCACTTTTGTGACGCGTTAAGATTCACCAGAATCCTTCAAGAACTGAGGGTTGTCCTCATATATTCAATAGATGCTTCATAAAAATAAAAAGAAGCATGCTTTTATCGTGGTATCATATCTCTCAGCAGAAGCAGCACACGTTTGTCGCCATAGAATTTCTAGCTTCAATTTTTTCTGTATTCGAGCTTCCCCAAATTTTCTTGAAGGTAACGTCGCTCTGAAGATGTAATCAAACCTCACGGGTACATTTAATCACGTTTCACAGTTCGAACATTGCAGCGCAGAGACCGCTCCGATGCCCCCCTGCGTGCCGGCGAGAGAGAGCCCCTGCTGGTCGCTCCTGTCCCTACATCACACTTTCGACGAAGCTTCACGACCAGTAAAGTATTTTTGAAAGACCCTGGTATTGCACAAAGCTTGAGAACTCCCGCTATTCCCGAAAGGGCTGTTTCAAACGCAGTTAGCCCAAGCGCAGTGACGACTGCTGTGAACATACGAACATATTGATGAGTATGCATAAGTCGGTGAACTCAGACTCAGACCTAGCCATGAGTCTGAGTGAGTCTGCGTGAGTAATATTTTGGCGAGTCTGAGTGCGAGCCCCTTTAAAGAAAATTTTTGTGAGTGTGAGTTTAAGTGAGTTTGACCCAGAAAAATTTCGCTCAGCCTGAGTCTGAAGCGCAAAATATATTTCTAGATTAAGTCTGAGTGAGTTTAACATTCTTTTGCCGACCTATGGTCATATATACTCATCTTTAGCATTACTATAAGCCTTAGATAGATTAACATTTACACTCATGTCTATTGACACGTATCCGAAAGCAGTGTCACTCATACACTATAATTTATTATTTGTCAGGGGCGTGAATTACGTAGGGGGCTGCTTTGGCGTGCCCCCTCCACCACCAAATCTTCTAGAGAAGCTCTTGATAAATATGTCTGATGTAGTCACCTCTTCCAAGAAAAATAACCTAACTGGTTTGCGAGCGCTAATATCTGGCATCCCAAAGTACTATATCAAAGAGCGCCAAGAAGAGCGTGAATTACTTGGGATATTGGTGTTAAAGAGCATTTACACCTTGGTCGACAAAGCTAATTCTAGGCGGACCGACTCATCAGTCAACTCATTTGGACTCATTCACACTCAGACCAAGCCACGAGACTGAATGAGCCTGGGTAAGTAATGTTTTGGCGAGTTTTGAGTCCGAGTGAGTAAGGTACAAGAAAATTTTCGCGAGTGTGAGTCCGACTGAGAAAAGGTTTGGCGAGTCTGAGTCCGAGTGAGTTTAGAGCGCTAAATGTATTTCTTGAGTGAGTACGAGGGAGTTTTGCCGACCTATGTATGATACATGCAATGTTATGGTGTTCCTTAATTTTTTTATTTCATGGCCATGAAGTGCAAAGGAGCAGCCGGCGCCATAGAGTTTTCTAAAATTAACTAGAGGGGACTGTAGTGCTGCGATCGTGCAGCGACCCAGGGAATGATGGGTAGTACACACATTTGTCTAGTTTTCGTACTTGCGGGTGGTGAATCGTACTGGCGGCTTCATTTATTGCGGGTTACGGTTTCGTTTTAAAGAAAAGAACGAACCCTTTTGAACTGTGTGACCTGATTTGAAAAGGTAAGCTTTGAAAAAATAAGGTGGTGAAGCACAACCACTGAACATTTTCTGATTTTTTGTTTCGTGAGAAAACAGCTCCAAGCCACCCGAACACACACGGAGCCAGAAGCAGGCCAGAAGTACGAAGATTAGACAAATGTGTGTACTACCCATCATTCCCATACTCACTGAGCGCCGTGTGTTGCAGCTCCCGTAGACACTAGCGCCAGAGTTCTCTCTAGTGTATAATAGGAAGCTCTAAGGCCAGCGCCGCGTAATGGCGACAACTCATTCGATATTTATTGCGATAGCAATTATATAGACACTTTCGGGTAGATTTCACCACGTCACACTCTCTCTCTCTCTCTCTCTCTCTCTCTCTCTCTGTCTGTCTGTCTGTCTGTCTGTCTGTCTGTCTGTCTGTCTGTCTGTGTGTGTGTGTGTGTGTGTGTGTGTGTGTGTGTGTGTGTGTGTGTGTGTGTGTGTGTGTGTGTGTGTGTGTGTGTGTGTGTGTGTGTGTGTGTGTGTGTGTGTGTGTGTGTGTGTGTGTGTGTGTGTGTGTGTGTGCGCGTGTGTGTGTGTGTGTGTGTGTGTGTGTGTGTGTGTGTGTGTGTGTGTGTGTGTGTGTGTGTGTGTGTGTGTGTGTGTGTGTGTGTGTGTGTGTGTGTGTGTGTAAAGAAAAAGAATCCAGAAAAAGACTACGGCGCACGGAATCGAACTTGAGACCTCTGAAACACGAGTTCGAGGCATTATAACTATTGAACCACGGAGAGGCATGCCCGTCAGCGTTCAAACGGCAAGCCATTTATATCTACCAATTAAAGCTGTTGACGGGCATCTCGAGGGGAACTATCGTGTTTTCAGAATTACCAGCAAGATGGCACAATCAGCACGCGTCACTACATCGTCACGACGCGGCGGCGCGCGCTCTCATCTCCCACGCGAACCTAGCCCCGCGGAGAGGATGGAAGCAGACGCTTGCTCGCGCGCCCTTATCTCACGGTGGCGAAGATCGTACGCCTTAAGGCTGGTGCACACCGGCGACTAGCAGAGGTCGCGCGACAATTTGCGACTGGTCGCAAACAGTCGCAAACGGTCGCAAAGCGACTGCTTTGGCTTGTCGCTTCGTGACCGATTTTTCATTCGCGTGACTGCAGTCGCAAAGCTGCTGGAACCAATCGGCAATGCTCAATTTTTGTTCTTTTGTTTTTCATTGCGCTGGCTTCCTGCCGCCAGATACAAACGAGTGCGTTCCTCTGGGTCTGTGGCACCATGGCCACCACGGAATACTTGGCTTGGAGATGGCGGGGCGCAGCAGCTCGAGTAAAGTGTCGAATTTACGTGGCGGTATTCGCAAGAAGGTAAACACCGTCAAAGTAAAGAGAAAATAAATTGTGCACTATCTTTTCCCCGTATTCAGAACCGTTTTATTGTCTTGAACTTGATTTGTCACCGCCTTCAATGAAGCGCGCTTGGAACGCGTTTGTGCTTCATGCCTTGGCAACGACTTAAGACACCACGTTCGAGACGAGTTTGTGCTGTATTGTAGGCTGTGGCAAGCCAATTTAAATTCAAGGATTGTTTCTGAATACGTACGACTGTCGGAGACGCTCCTCGTCGTCTCAGTGCAGCTCGGTAGGCATGGCTGGCCAATTCTCGCGATTGAAAGCACGGTCACACCCACCACCGGTTTTTTTTTTTTTCTTTGGAGGCATCTGTGATGCCAGCGCTGACACCATGGCACAGCGCATCAGCACCATGACAATGTCTTGTTCTTCGCTTGAATCGAACTTGACCCTGTTGGGAACGCTGCGCGAGAACGGACGAAAACAATAAATGCGACGCGCCCGGTTTGCTCCGCTCACTCAGCTGGTGGTGATCAGCTGATCGGCGCCGGTCTCTAGAGTTCTCGCTGATAACGAGATCCGGACGTGACTCTCCGCTTTTGCGACTTCCGGTCGCTCGCATGCAGCCCCTGCCGGAGTGAACAACAGTCGCTTTTTGGTCGGCAGTCGCAAATGGTCACGCGACCACTGCTAGTCGCCGGCGTGCACCAGTCTTTAGGTGGCCTTGGGATTTCACCAGAACGATTCTGTTTAGTTACCAGGCGCACAACGGTCAATGCCATCGTTTCACGGTCTCCGTTTGCGAAAAGGGCACGCTTTTCAGACACAGCAATGTAACAATTGAAACGCTTATTCGCGTTTATATGTACCTGTGAGTACGTTTCGTGCGTCATTTGTGCCTGAGAAACGCAGGGCACGTTTCGATCTGCTTGCCATTCAGCGTGTGACCTTCCAATTTGTTCACATCGCGTTCATTGTTTCGCTTTTGCGGCAAAGCTATGACTTTTTTATTAAAACGAAAAACGTTACTGCTGATTCATGAAGTGAATGCTGAACGTAACTAAGCTAGGTCCTAAGGTTCATAATGTCTGTTGAAGTCACCGACTAGTATAAATGACAGACACATAAATGGACGGAAGACGCATGCACGGACGGACGGTGGGACGAACAGAGTATGCGATCTATTTTTAAACCATATACACGGCATGAATGCTCTATGTATGGTGTCACCGTATATTTAATACCCTTGTTTCATTCCGACGGGAAGCTACGACAACCACAGCGCCAACGGACATCGTGCGGGCTTATGGAGCTTCGCTTCTGAAAAAGAGAGGGTCTCACGTGCGCTTACCTCCTTGTCTACTGTACCCTCAACGGAGAGGTGGACCCGGAGCCTGGGTGCCGCCCTCCGGCACTCCCTCCAAACGCGGGGCGACACGCGGAGTCCCATCTCCGTGTACGTCGTCTGGATCAGGTGCAGGTCTCGAAGAGATGTGTAGCTCAGCAGGGTCACCAGGTCATCGTCCAGGTGCTGCGGCGAGATGTAGAGCACGGTCAGGTTGAGGAACACTCCGGCGTGCAGGAACGGGTGTGGCTCCTTGGAACAGTTGACAAGCCTCAGCGTGCGCAGCGTCGTCATGCACGTCTCGGCAACATCGTCGAGGAGAAACTTCGCCTCGTGGGGCTCCAGAAGCAAGTCGGTGAGAGCCAGGTGACGCAGTCCCGTGAAGCAACACATAAGGCGCTTCAGCGACTCGAGTAGCTTGCCTCCTGTGCCGAATACGCTGTCCTGCTGCCTCTGGCCGTCCGAATTGTTGCCAAGCAGGTGACAGCCGAAGGTGAACTCGAACCGTCTCAAGTGTCCTAGCGCGTTGTTGCGCTCACCGAAGTAGGCCATGATGACCATGAACTCGTACAGGTTGAAGAAGTTGGACATGGCCGGAATGAGAAGGTGCCGGATGTGACGGCCGATCTTGTGCACGCAGACCTGTGTCCGGTAGTGGTCCAGCAGGTGCTGGTAGCCCATGTAGTAGTTGAACTTGCGTCGCGTCATGGTCCGATCGTCAAGCACAAACACTGACCAGACGCGAGGCGAATAGAAGATGCGGTACCAGTTCCGGCAGACCTGCACGTATAACGGTTCGTATTGTCCAGGCTTCGATGGAACACCGTCTGGTGAAAGGCTTACATTTCTTACGAACAAACGAACACTACGAGTGAAAATAAAACAATTCAAGCATTTTTTTCTACATAATCATGAACCAACCAGTTCAAATATGCACCGCTGCAAACGGACACAAGATAAGGTAGCAACAAAAAAGGAATGTATGACGTTTTTAGACCTCTACAGGTCTCTTGGCACCTTTGGGCCCCATACACTTAACGGGTGGTGTCACCGTACTTGTGACTTGCGTGTTCTTTGCTGCAAGCATTTCTTATAGCTCTGATAAACATGATACGCATATTAAGATAAATTATTCTTTCTAAATCTTTTAACATCTTATTTATGTGGACAATTATCGGTTTCGGTTTCTGAGCAGCGCAATAGCAGTGTAGGTGGTTTGGCCATGCGATCACACAAGGCTGTGACGCATGTCGTGCTAAGTATCATCTGCTTTCGCACACACGTGCCCCAAAAGCACCTGCAAAACAAACGTGCCAACAGTTGTCATGGCTAGCTGCAGCAGTCGCGATGCTTTGGCTGTACGTACGCGGCAGACGTCCAGAGGTCAGTCACCTGACAGATCTAGTGTGACATCACTGTAATATTGTGTGCGACCTATGGCAGCCCTGTGAACCACACTTGTAAGATGTCAGATACGATTCACGCGCTTTCGTCGGCTAATTAGGCCCAGCGTCGTGGTAAAACTCAAAAACAAAGTGATTCAGTTGGTTGTGCTGAGTGCGGTGACTACCGACGCTATTCAAACCACCATAGGTGTCCGCTTTTGACTTTCATTTTAGAAACACGGCTTTTTCTTTCTTAGAAACTGCGGCCGCTTGTCTCCGCCTCAGTGTACTTCGTCCGCCCATGAAAAGGGCGTTAGCTTTCACAACTATCCTAAGGACCCACAGCTGAAAAAGTGGATAATTAAGCTTAATGGGAAAGAGTCACATGTATTCAAGCACTTTACTAACAGTGACTTCTGCTCTGCTCCTCTTCGGTAAGCTTGTAACCGTGTTAGAATGCCTCGCCAGTACACCTGAGTCATTTATTGCATGCCGGCTATAAACATAGGCGATTTAGACCAGGTACGGTACCGTCCCAAATAAAGCCTGCCACGAAGGCTTCTAGACAGGGGCCTTTGTGGCGCACGGGAGCCCCGTCTTTTTCAAGGCATGCTTTTGAAAAAGAAGGGGACTTTGTCAAAATATCGGCTAAAGAACGCTATAGGCCTGCGCGGAAGGCGCAGTCACAGCGAAAGCTATAGAAAAGCGGCTTTTCAGAGCCTTTTCTAAACACTCATTAAGTAACTGCTGCAAGCACACTTGCTTGATACCCACTTCGGCATTAATAATAAAAAAATAGGATAGCAGGCCGGCATTTGCTATGCTATATTTTGTTATGAGACAATGTCCCACAAAAGCGGTTAGATAGGCTCGGAGAGAGACGACGTGATTTTGGTGTAGGGCCCCTTTTGTGGGTATGCGCCGGTAAGAAGGATCATCATCTTCAGCTCTTGTTCTCCATCTTGGCTTGCGCGTTGGCGTGGTGTAAATATATCTTGAAACGCCTACTATCGCGTGTACCTTCACGTAACAATATTTTTCTTCATTCCTTTGAAAGTGTTTCTTCATTCCTTCCTTGAAAGTGTTTTCTTCATTCCTTCCTTGAAAGTGTTTAGCGCGGTATCGCGCTAAACACTTTCAAGGAATTTTGTGCCAATTGTTCATGCAGTGGCTGACGACGATGAGGAATTATGCCTGAAGAGGGTATGCGCTACAGTTAATAGCTGAACAAAAAC
The DNA here is from genome assembly GCF_043290135.1 of Rhipicephalus microplus. Taxonomy (NCBI): domain Eukaryota; kingdom Metazoa; phylum Arthropoda; class Arachnida; order Ixodida; family Ixodidae; genus Rhipicephalus; species Rhipicephalus microplus. Next base: position 5,863,730 of record NC_134709.1, on the reverse strand, counting down.
AAGCTTTATGATGGGTTGAAACATTGGATCACCCACTCGTTACGCTATTCGCATTGTGCAACGACTCCTTGTTCTTTGAAAACGCTTTATAAGGCGTATTAACGCGATTGCTATCCCGACATCAAGCCTGCCTAAGGCAAAGTTTTCCAACAAGTATCGAGCATCGGCGTGGCTCAGTGGTAGAACAGTGGGCTGGCACTCAGCGGACCCGGTTTCAAGCCCTACTGTGTCATTGGTACTAGGTTTTCTTTTTCTAATTTCAACGCGATGTGTTACGGACACCGGCGTGTGTGTGTGTGTGTGTGTGTGTGTGTGTGTGTGTGTGTGTGTGTGTGTGTGTGTGTGTGTGTGTGTGTGTGTGTGTGCGTGTGTGTGTGTGTGTGTGTGTGTGTGTGTGTGTGTGCGTGCGTGCGTGCGCACGGGGGGTGCTAAGGGGCAGGAGCCTTGCCTAGCCACCTGAGAGGTTGGGGGCGCAAAGTCAGGCCCCTACGTTGTGATAAGCAGGGAGGGGCGCTGTGAGGAACCTTTGACTCTCGCCTTTTCCGCAAGGGGAGCCTCGCGCAAGCCTATGATTGTATCGGTCTTTGCAGGCTGGGTCCGTCAATTTTCCAAGCTATACCAACAGGCTCAACATCACTTTCTTCTACAGCAGTACGAGTCCGAATAAATCACAACACGACCTCGCACCTGCGACATGGAGTACCGGTCGGCGATGGGCACCATGCTGTACACAGTCTCCAGGAGGACGTCCGGCAGCGACGCCCATGGCCCCTGCTCCGAGTCCGGCGCCTCGCTGTCGACCAGCGCCCGAGGCCAGAAGCCGATGAAGGCCCGCGAGTCGTCGTTCTCCCCTTCCTCGTCGGGGGGCCGCGGAGACCGCTCGCGCAGGTACTCGCCCTCTACGGCGTACTCCATAGAGACCCTTCTTTCGCTGAGCTCAACGCCTACTGCATCTGTGGTCGATCATTTATTTTCGCGTTATCAGTGATCTCATCCAGAACTCTTACTCGTCAGGCTGGTCTCATGGTTATGGTGATCAAGTGCTGCCGTGGCTGCATTTTCTGTCGAGACGTAAATGCTTGAGGCCCGTTTACTTGATTAAGGTGCACGTTAAAGGTCTGACCACATGCACCCGTTGCAGCGCACCGTATTTTGACGCGGCGCCGCGCCCTCTCCGTGCAAAGAGAGTGGGTGCGCAGTTTCGCGTAGCCTTATTCCCTCTTCCTAATAGGAAAGGACGTGGCCCCAAGTCAGAAGCTCTGCAACGGATGCGTGTGGTCAGGCCTTTAAATAATACCATGGGGTAAAAACTTTCGGAGCCCTCCACTACTGCGTTCCTAATAATTATACCGTAGTTTTGAGTCATTAAACCATCAAATATTTTGTATTTTCACGACCACAATCTACTTTGACGCATGTTGATTCATATTTCGTCACTTTTACTATGGATAACTCTAGTCTAATGTAATTTTCGGCGCATCGGGTGCGATCTCGACCTTTCATCCAGTGGCTAAGGTATTCGGCTCCTGACCCATTGTGGGATCGAAACCCGGCTACGGCGGCTGCATTTTCGATGGAGGCAAAAACGCCGTAGGCCCAGGTGCTCAGATTTGGGTGCAAGCTAAACAACCCCAGGTGATCGAAATTTCCGGAGCTTTCCAATACGACATCTCTCATAATCATATGGTGGTTTTGGGACGTTAAACCCCACAAATCAATCAATCAAGGAACATGTGCCGCCGACTATACAACCAGACAAAACATATATTGAAACCGATGACAAGAAGGGCAGTACTCCCTTTCAAAATAAGAGTTTTTCAAGCACAACCAAGTGCGGCTGCATTTCCGATGGAGGCGGAAATGTTGTAGGCCCGTGTACTCAGATTTGGGTGCACGTTAAAGAACCCCAGGTGGTCGAAATTTCCGGAGCCCTCCACTACGGCGTCTCTCGTAATCATATGGTGGTGTTGGGACGTTAAACCCCACAAATCAATCAGCACAACCAAGTGACTTGCCCACACGAATTCGTAAAAAAAAATTGGCCCCGTATCTGCATGTTAATCTGCAAATGTCGTCGAAAGACGATAATCTTCCATGTGGAGAGAGTGAACAAAACATTTATTTGATGTTCTGCGCAAGAAAATCGGTGAATGGCATTCTGGAGGCGCTGCGCTATAGTGCCTCGAGCGTGCAGTGGAGGCGAACGAGCGCCTCAAGTCACGGCACACGTGAGACATGAGCGCCATCTAGCAGTTTTCTTGGAAAACAAAACGCGTGGCTCTGAGACGGGTGTGCGCGCCCGTGTCAGAAAAGATTAAGTGCAGAACGCAAGGCGACGGGTAGGTGCCACTACCGTCTCGTTTTAGCAAAGCGTTGGAAACACTCGCCTTTTCGTGCAAGCGTTGCATGGTCAGCGCAGCGTGATAAGCGCTACGGTCCTTAAATATACTTATGTATGCTTTTTCTAGTAAAAAATGCACACGCAGAATATATACGTGTTGTTATGGTGCCCCAGACTTGCGTAATAATTGCTTATTAATTCACCATTGCACAAGTATGAACGCTAAATCTTGAGCAACATTGGTGGGCAAAGCGGATCGGGTCAGCCGTTGTATCCAATGCCGTTAATAGTGGACAAACAGACAAAAGTACAGACAGACAGACCAGAATTTTTCTGTCGAAGGTCCCCAGGAAAGACTATCGTCTTAAAAAAAAAACACTCGATTTCCAATCGAGCAACCAACCGACCTCTCGTGGTACGACTTGCGCTTATCAGTCAGCGATCACGGTTCGCTCTTGGTCGCGATAGTCGACATCGAACTGCTTTTTCTAATGTTTGGCCACTTTGTCTGTCGTGCGGCGTACGTTATCGCGCCTTTTTTTATAGTTGAAGGTCTATACGCCACGTGGTGTGAAAACTGGCGAACTAAAAACGATATCACGAATTCCTGGGTATGTGCAACGAGCAATTTTAATCGAAAGCGACTTGTGTTCAACCACACGAACGAGCTATGCCAGTTCGTGGCCGTCTCCGACGACGCGGCGGCCGTCTCCGATGTCTCTAACTCGTAGCTGTTAGACCCGCACGCTAGTCATATAGTTCTGGGCATCTATCGATTTATAGGCTTTAAGCTCATCCCTTGTTGCGAAGCTTATGCCGGCAACAAGGTAGTCTTCAAAGGTTGATGGATTGATATGTGGCGTTTAACGTCCCAAAACAGCGATACGATTATGAGAGACGCCGTAGTGGAGGGCTCCGGAAATTTCGACCACCTGGGGTTCTTTAACGTGCACCCAAATCTGAGCACGCGGGCCTACACCATTTCCGCCTCAATCGGAAATGCAGCCATCGCAGCCGGGATTTGATCCGGCGACCTGCGGGTCGGCAGCCAAGTACCTTAGCCACTAGACCACCACGACGGAGCAATGCCACCGCAAATGTTCGTAGCAAAGTTTCGTCGAACCTCAGAGGTCATGCGCGTAAGCACTCACTCGCATTTCATCACGTACGCACAGGCATGCACACAACCTCTCGTTGCCGCTTCAAAAAGGGCGCGCCCAGACCACTGACGTGCCGGTAGAAACCATAGAGTTTCCCAAAATTAACTAGAGGGCACTCTGGCGCTGCGATCGTTCAGCGACCATGGGAATGATGGGTAGTACACACATTTTGCCCAGTCTTCGTACTTGCGGACGGCGAATCGTACTTGCGGCTTCGTTTATTGCTGTGTTTAGGTTTTCTTTTGAGAGAAAGATTCAACCCATTTGAACTTCATGACCCGATTTTGAAAGGAAAGTCTAAAAAAATAGGATGCTGAAGCGCAACCGCTGAACATTTGCTAATATTTGTTTCGTGAAAAAACAACTTCAAGACACACGAACACACACGGAGCCAAAAGCAGGCCACAAGTACGAATATTAGACAAATGTGTGTACTACCCATCATTCCCATGCTCGCTGTAGCGCCGTGTGTTGCAGCTCCCATAGCGCCAGAATTCCCTCTAGTGTATATTAGGAAACTCTATGGTAGAGAAAAACGCCGCTAGCGCCCCAAGCGGATGACGTCACGTGCAACTCTCCTATAGCTTACAGAAAAGTCCACTTTCAGCAGTGCAGTTTTGGGTCTGCAGTAGTCTGCATAGTGCACACAAAGACTCGGGCGTGTGTGGGCAAGCCCAACTTTCGTGTGGATCAGCTGCGAGGGAAATAGAAGGAAAAAGAGGAGCAAAGAGTGACATAAAGAGCATGGCGGAGGAGGGTGGAGGCGAGGAGAATTGAATTAAAAACAATCAATCTTCGAGGCGGGAAGGGAAGCAGGATTCCGAATGTAAGTGTCGCAACCACTCGGCTATCTACGTGGTAGCGGAACGAGCATAACGCTTTTTGGGCGAGAGAGCGATAATATGATAAATAAAGAGAGGAGGAATAGCTGACCAGCCGAAAGCGCGACAAAACAGCATCCCGCAGCTATAGGTTGGCGGGACCGCAGCCGCAAAAGGGGCACATGTCCCGCCTTAATAGGGATGTCTACAGATTAGCAACATAATGAGCTGCTTTCAACAGCGCTTTAACCAATTTTGAGATACGCATGGAATAGAAAGGTTAAGCCATTATTTGTAGCTTAACTCGCAGATCCAGCACATATACGCGTAAACTTGGTCAAACCACGCGCAACTAATCTCCGGCCATCTTGGCTGAGGGCCAACTCAGCAAATTATTGCCGCCGTGGCTACTATAGATATCTTGCTGGTTTAGGGAGCAGTTAGTTGTACCGGAAAGCTTGATTTAAGACCTCTGGACGATGAATGTCTTTAGATTTTGCCTGGAGTTTCCAGTGCACCCTCAGACTACAACTGCCCTAGAAAAAATCAGAACCATCAAAGAGTAGTTCAGAAACGGAAGTCGCGTCAGCTGTGCTCAACCCCACTTCAAGGAAACGGACGCTCGCTTTTAATGCGCAGCGGAGGCCCGTAATTGTCACGAGGTATGCGTTGCGCCGTGTCCGCGCACGTACACACACGCGCACACACAACAGCTGACTACAGTCGACACCACTTCGAAGACGCAAAACGCCCGGATAGCTTAGCACACAGCATACGGCGTCGAAGTCGTGCACATACATGCTACCTTCCGGAGATTGGCAGGATCTTTAGCGAGAACTACGTAAGAGACAAAAGTTTCTCACCTCGAGACAGCAGCTGCAGAAATCAACCACGAGCCGGTGGAAGCCGCCATGTCTTCGGTTGCTCTCTCCGCTCGCCGGCGGCCTTTCCGAGAGCAGGCTACCGCGTGTGCCGGGGGCAAGGAGGAAAGGACGAGAGCCTTTCCCTTCAAGACTCTGCGAACCTTGGGTTTCCCCTCAAAGGCACCCAAAAATAACTGCGGCGACGAGCCGCGTGTTCTTTTGTGTCTTGTTTCTGCCACGCGGTACCCGCTGCACAGCGAGGCGCAGTTGTGCGAGCAAGGTGCCAAGCAGCACGGCAACAGAGTGTGCCCATCGACACTTTCGGACCACGGCGATTGCACGTGTGCGCAATCGGCTGCACTTTGCTTTATACTCCACCCTCACCACAGCAACCAGCCAAGTGCGGTCCACTTCCTGGGGTGCTATGCAGGATGATCCGAGGCAGGGGAAGGCACACCTATAGCACGTGCCCCCGCCCCCCGCCCCCCACGCCGAATGTTTTTTTCGCCATGGCATATATAGCGAAAAATTACCATCCTAAGGGGGTGCCCCTTCCAGAATCAAGGTGATGCCTCCCCCCTCCTCCAAAAAAAAAAAAATTCTGGCTACGCGCCTGATCTGAGAGGAGGAGGAAGGGAAGAAATGAAAGGCAGGGAGGTCAACCAGACGCACGTCCGGCTTGCTACCCTGCACTGGGGGAAGGGGTGAGGGGATTAAAGGAGAAGACAGAGAGAAGTGAAGGGCAACGTGTCCGTAGATGTGACCTTGTCCATTGCACGCTTATAAGCGGTCGCGTAGTCCGGTCGTCTTTAGAAAACTTAGCAATGCCCGCGTCGCTTTGCTGGCCTGCGACGCGTAGAGCTATGAACCAAGGATCTTCTCTTCGGAGAAAGGTCTACTGTCTAGTGTCTCTAACGTTTCGCGTAGCAAGTTGCGTTCGCTTGCAAAACGTTCACATGAACACAGTAGATGTTTTATTGTCTCGTCAGTGTCGCACGATTCACATCGGGAGCTATCCGCCATTCCTATGCGAAAGGAGTACGCCTTTGTAAAAGCTACTCCTAACCACAGGCGGCACAGTAAAGTTGCATCCTGGCGGGAGAGGTCCGATAGAACTTGAAGCTTTCTCGATGGGTCCAATTTGTGTACCTGATCTGAGCTTCCCAGGTAGACCAGTTTGCTCCGAGCTCGCTCTGCGGCGGCCATGGCATGAAGACAGTGCGGAGCGCGTTGACAAAAATGGCTGCATGAACGCGTGTAACGTCGGAAACGTATGTGGGACATTTGCAGCGGTTAATAAAGAAACACCGCGTGCGAACAGGTCAGCGCCGTCGCTTAGTCAACATTTTAACAGTGCAGCGACATCAGCGTGATTGTCGCGTTATCTTTTTGCCGACTCAACACGCGCCTCGTATACAGGCATGTTCGTGGGCGTTTGTCCTCTTTCGCTGAATAAAACTTGTTGTTGGGCTAGTTGGTTATTCGTCAAATTGAAAGATATATAGCGCAACCTTGACTCTCGCAAACACTCCCCCCCCCCCCTCCCGAGTAACACACACGGCACTCAGAGCTCACTACCAACTGTTCATTGCTCCTGAATGATTTTCTTATATACGTACAGATGAATGCGCAAAGACAATAACGAACAGAGCTGTGCATGTGGAAAGCATACAACGCGTGATGTATAAGCGCCACCACACAACAAGGAACAAGTAAAGAAAAAGGTAATACGAAAAGCAGATAAACCAGCTAGAATAACTAAATACTTGCCTCCAGAAAATATATCTCCCGTTGATGCAACACCAAAGACGACTCGCTGTTGGCTGTTAGCGCTGTTGACAAGAACGTTTAACCTGTTAAAAAAAAGTGCTGTGTGCGTTAAATCGAAATTCACCGCGTTCTGTCGGGAAGTAGGACTGCCTATGCTAGCTAGCACCCTATAGCAAGCAGCAAAACCTGTCCTTCCTCATTTATTCCTTAACCTGAACGTCTCTTTTTTTTTCGCCAAAAACCCACAAAGTGGACATGCATTTCAGAACCACCGTTAGTGAAAATGGTTCATGACAGGGCAACGTTAGTGAATTCCTTTTAAACAAACTAATGTTTTTTATGTCAGTGATCCTCTCCGCACCAAAAGCTCTAGTGATGTCGGTGATTTCATATAGACTAACCAGCAGATTTTGCTTTCATTGTAATAGCAATTACATGGACACCCTCGGCTGGATTTTGCCGTCGATGTCGGCGTCACTCAACGTACATGTATACGTATCTATAAATATGAAAATGCAAGAAAGGAAAAGAAAAAGCTCGGAAAAAGACTACGGCGCGCGTAATCGAACTTGGGTCCACTGAATCGTGAGTGCGCGGCGTTAACCACTGAGCCACCGAGGAGCACATCCTTCAACATTCAAACGGCAAGCTATTTATATCTACCATCTACCACTGCTGACGGGCTTCTCGGGAGAAACTATCGTGTTTTCAGCATTACCAGCAAGATAGCGCAATGAGCGCGCGTCGCCACATCGCGCGGTGGTGTGCGCTCTAATCTCCCACGTGTACTTTGCTCCGCTTAGAGGAGGGGAGCGGCGCACCATCGCGCACCCTTATCTCGCGGTGGGAAGGAGGGAAGGATCGTACGTCTTGGCTGGCCTCGGGCTTTACCTGGAACGATTCTGTTTAGTTACCGGGCGCACAGAGGTCGCTGCAATCATTGCAGTCTTCGTTCGCGAAAAGCGCACGCTTTCCAGATGGGGTTTAACGTCCCAAAACCACCATATGATTATGAGAGACGCCGTAGTGGAGGGCTCCGGAAATTTCGACCACCTGGGGTTCTTTAACGTGCGCCCAAATCTGAGCCACGGGCCTACAACATTTCCGCCTCCATCGGAGGTGCAGCCGGGATTCGAACCCGCGACCTGCGGGTCAGCAGCCGAGTACCTTAGCCACTAGACCACCGCGGCGGGGCACACACGCTTTTCAGACACAGCGAAGTAACAACTGACATGCCTCATTTGTGCGTGAGAAACGCGGGGCACGTTTCGATCTGCTTTCCATTCTGCGCGTGACCTTCCAATTTGTTGCTATCGCGTTCATTGCTTCGCCATTGCGGCAAAGCTGCGACTTATTTCAGTAGATGTTGAAGACTTGTTCTATTCTGTCTCTCACGATGAGCTTTTGACATCGGTCCGAAAGTGCATAGAAGATAATGGTGACGTTTTTATAAACAATGCGGGCGTGTCCGTTGAAGACTTTTTAGCGGTTTTAGAATTTTATCTTAAAGGAGCACTGACATCAAATTTTAGAATCTGAATGTGCCCTTCCTGCGATTGCTCGGTGTGCGTAGGTCATCTTGGTCAAATTTGAATGGAAACCGTCACGTGGAAGTTATTTTATTTCGGCGGCAAGCAGCACACGAGAGTTTGATAGAAATCGGAGTGCCCTGCCACATCGACAATAGTGCTACGTGTTCAGCGTGATACATTTCACAAATACCATCCTGAGGGACGATGCGCTGGTAGCGATGACGTGCACGATCAGAGTGTTCTTATCGTGGCGCCGAATTCTGTAAACGCACTTGCTCATCGCGTCTGATCTTCGTCACACCGTTTTGAATGATTTCATGAGATTACCAAGATTCAAACCACCTTTAAAAGAACAGCGAAAGAAAAGAGTATTATTAAACGTGTGCTTGTCGGTCAGCATGTCGGGGAATCGTTGCCGTCGTCTCCTTCGAAGCACGGAAAAAGCGCAATGAGGGTGTCTTTTCATATCACGTATGTGTTACACGCCAACGCGACATGAAAGTGGAACAGCGTATAGTCAGATTTCATCGCTAACAAGTAACACACAGGTATCGTTGAATTTTCGTCCATCTGTATACTTCGCGTACGCGTAATACCGTGTTACTACCGTCGCAACCGCGACACGCTGGATAGGTGGGGCCAACTGGAGGCGCAAAGAAGAACCTGGCAAGCCGGCAACGTATTCTATTCCTTCGCTGATGCTCATTTCCGATAGCGATAATCCATTGACCCCTCTGCGTATACCACGCAAAAACACACCAATTGTTCAGCGAACTGGGAGCGCGGGAGGCGCACGAAGCAAAGAGGAGGCACATAGCACAAGCGCTCATGCTGTGTGCCTCCTCTTTGCTTCGTGTGTGCGTTTTTCCCACGCTCCCAGCTCGCTGAACAATTATGAATTGCCCCGCCGCGGTGGTCAAGTGGCTAAGGTACTCGGCTGCTGACCCGCAGGTCGCGAGATCGAATCCCGGCTGCGGCGGCTGCCTTTCCGATGGAGGCGGAAATGTTGTAGGCCCGTGTGCCAGATTTGGGTGCACGTTAAAGAACCCCAGGTGGTCGAAATTTCCGGAGCCCTTCACTACGACATCTCTCATAATCATATGGTGGTTTTGGGACGTTAAACCCCACATATCACTCAGGAACTGGGGCGACACAGGATCCTATACAGATTATTTGTCCTTGTAGATAGGGCTTGTCGTCAAAAGTGATAAAAGTGACATTAAAGGTGCACTGACATAAAATTTACTCATGCCAAGATTTTTGCGTCAGCGAGTAGCTATAAACCCCGCGAAGGGGAGGGGGGGGGGGGGTCTGCAACTTGTAGTGAAGAAGATGAATGCTACTCAGAAGGGCAGGGGGTATGACTCAGTCGGTGAAGAAGACGACGTTTGGTTGGCTGGGGACTCAGGCTAGTTCCGCCATTACCACTTGACGTGTCGTGACCGCTCTCCTGTTTTATAAAAGAGTGCCACTCTAAAACGCCTCATTATAATTGGTGGAGGTGCTGGGTAACGCCTAATCCTGGAACTGCGAAACCGTACGTTGCCTCCAGTTGCTACGATGTCCACGGACGAAGATCAGCAGGCGGCCGCCTCGGCTCCAACTACTGCAGCTCCTGTCTGTCTTGGCTCCTTTCGGCAACGCGATCCACCTACCTTCAGTGGAACCGATGACAAAGACGTGGAAGACTGGCTCGACGAATACGACCGGGTGAGCAAGCACAACAAGTGGGAAGATGCGCACAAGCTTACTGTCGTCCAATTTTATTTGACCGACGTCGCCAGTCTGTGGTACCGCAATCACGAGAGAGACCTCCCCACCTGGTCGGCCTTCCGAACGGCGTTTGCGGACTTGTTTGGCCGTCCAGCGCTTCGCAAACTACGGGCCGAACAGCGCTTGCGTACCAGGGCTCAGCAGAATGGTGAGAATTACACAAGTTATATCGAAGATGTGGTCGACCTTTGCCGGCGCGTCAACTCGGACATGACAGAAGCCGAGAAGATCAAACACATCTTGAAAGGCGTGACTGACGACGCATTTCAGATGCTTGTCGCCAAAAGCCCGCAAACGGTAGCGGAAGTGATCCAACTGTGTCAGAGCTATGATGAGCTGTGGAAACAGCGTGACACCACTCGTCGTGCCACCGCGCCATGTGCAACAATCTCCGCTTTAACATCGGCTGGCTCTATAGATCACACCACTTTGCTTCTCGAGATCAAGCAATTTGTACGAGAGGAGGTCGCACGCCAGTTGTCCCTCGTGCCTTATACCTCCGAAGGTGCCCCATCTACTTTAGCGCCATCAATACAGCGAGTAGTCCAGGAGCAAGTGTCCGAGGCGCTACCAGCAGCTCACGCACCACCTGTGGCTGCTCCATTAACCTATGCCGAAGCACTGAACGGAACCCGACGTCCACCTGTCGCGAACGGCCACGTTTCTTTGTCGCGAACGCCTACGTCCACGCGTCCCTTTGTCGTACAGACTGAGCCTATGTACCAGGCTGCCCGTCCGTTCTCCCGACCACCACCTCCACGCTTTCAGAACCCTTGGCGCACTCAAGACAACCGCCCCATATGCTTCGCCTGTGGAATTGCGGGTCACGTGGCACGATTTTGTCGACGGCGTGAGTTTTTTCTGCGTGACGACATCAGGCCCAACAAATATGATTTACCCCCACGACCGGAGCCGGCTGTATATGGCGAGACTACCACCATGGACACATTTTCACCTCGCCGGAACTTCAACAGACACCGGTCGCCTTCACCTCAACGCCGTTCCCTTTCCCCTATGCTACGTCGACCTCGCCCTGTCCCTGAGGAAAACTAGGAGCCGCAGTTCCGGGGGCAAGAACTGCGGATCTTTCGAACTCCACAAGACCTTGTTTTTCGCCGTCCAACGTCGTTGCTGTCTCCGTTGAAGGTATACCTGTTTTTGCATTGGTCGATACTGGCGCCGCAGTGTCTGTAATGACTGAAAAACTTTGCCGTCGACTAAAAAAAGTTACAATGCCTCTACACGACTTCGTTTTAAGCACTGCGAGCGAGCAACGAATTCGCCCTTTTGCTGCATGCACAGCACGTGTCGTTATTGCTGACAATATTTATGTCGTCGAGTTTGTAGTGCTCCCGCAGTGTTCCCATGACATTATATTAGGCTGGGACTTTCTCTGCACTCATCATGCCGTCATCGACTGTGCTCGCGCGGAAGTGGAGTTCGCGCCGTTATGCGACGCTGCTTCACTCGACTCGTCCCTTTCACCTGCAAAAGTTTTCGTGGCCGCCGACACTTCGATACCCCCGTTCTCGTCCGCCCTAGTTCCGCTTTCCTGTGACGTCTATAGTGGCTCAACTGTTCTTTTTACGCCTTCTGAAACCGCTGTTCGCCGCAAGTGCTTCCTGATTCCTTTCGCCGTGCTGAATATTCACGATGGATCAAGTGCAATTTATGTATCAAATCCGTTTCCCTCGCCTTCCAAGTTACTATGCGGAGAGTGCCTGGGCTTTGCCGATGACATTGATCCCTCGAGTGCACGTGTAGCTCCTGACCACTCGACTACGCTACCTATTGACGGTGTTGATTGCTGCGCGTCATCCTCTTCCCCATCCTTCACCGACGCAAGTTCACGCTGCATCGGCACCAACCTTACGGCCCAGCAGCGCACCAACATCATCGCCTTCCTCGAGCACTTCCGCGCCAGCTTCGACCACCAGCAACTGACTTTGGGCCGTGCTTCCACAGTATCTCACAAAATCGACACTGGCCTTCACGCTCCTTTACGTCAGCGTCCATATCAGGTATCGGCATATGAGCGTCGCATAATCGCAAAACAAGTTGACGAGATGTTGAAGCGAGGTGTTATTGAGCCCTCTAACAGCCCGTGGGCCTCCCCAGTTGTTCTAGTCAAGAAAAAGGATGGCTCAATAAGATTCTGCGTCGACTACCGCCGGTTGAATAAGATCACGCGCAAAGATGTTTACCCGCTACCTCGCATAGACGATGCCCTTGACTGCTTACAAGGCGCGGAGTTCTTCTCATCACTAGATCTGCGTCCAGGTTATTGGCAGGTTCCCATGGCTGAGGCTGATCGCCCCAAGACGGCTTTTGTTACCCCTGATGGCTTATATGAATTTAACGTCATGCCATTTGGGCTCTGCAATGCGCCTGCCACTTTCGAGCGCATGATCGACAACATCCTCCGTGGCCTGAAATGGCAGACATGTCTGTGCTATTTAGACGATGTCGTAATATTTTCAAGCGACTTCTCAACGCCTCATTATAAACTAAACTTCGCCTCCCCCCCACCTGAAGGAGAGTCCTGCGCACACGCCAATATTGCCGGAACCACACACGTAGGCTTTTTGTCGGCGATAAGTCATACTGGCGCGCTTTTCAATAGTCACCACACCGCTTTCGTCCTTTGCCAATAATTGTGAATAAAAAAAAGGGGCACCGCAAAAATCGGGCAGAAGTCGGAATAATTGATCGGCCGATTTCATGCTTTTGCACATAGAGTTTCTTATATATACACTCGAGGGAACTCTGGCGCTAGTGTCTATGGAAGCTTCAACGCATGGCACTTCAGCGAGCATGGGAATGTTGGGTAATACTCGGATTTGCCTAGTCTGCGTACTTTACGTTCGTTCTGGCTTCGCGTGGCTTGAAGCTGCTTTGTCACAAAACAACCATCGGCAAATGTTCGGCAGTCACGTTTCACCCCCTTAATCTTTAGGCTTACCACTTTAAATCGGGTCACTAAGTGAAAAACCGCTTGTTCTGCGAAACAAAACCGAAACGACACAATAAACGAAGCCACAAGTGTGTCACCGGCAAGCTCGAAGACTAGGCAAATCCATGCCATACCCATAATTCCCATCGTTGCTGAACGATCACAGCGCCAGTATCCCCTCTAGTTAATTTGAGGAAACTCTATGCTTTTGCAGCAGCGCAAGTAGAAGATCGCGACAATCACGTAATATCCACGCACAGTGCATGCTGTAAACATTACTTTCGAGTCCAAAACCACCTTGTGGCGCAGCAATGGCTATAATAGGACAAAAAAAAAAAGACTTTTTTCGAGCAGCATAGAAGTGATTTCCAGTTGGCGCAATTGGCGCAGGTTTCCCACCACTGTTAGAAATGAGAGGCAGCCGTTGGACATGCCTGTTAAACACCAACAAGCGGGGAAACAAATGAACATTCTAGGAAAGTAAGTCAAGGTGCATGCAAAGCTGAAGGACATCATGTTAAAAAGCTATGACCTTGTTAACAGTATTCTGCCATGTCCCATAAAGCCAGATAACAATGACAATAGGGTTCAATGTTGGGGTTCAATGCTTCAGTGCATTTAGTAATTGCAAAATATTTCCATTTCATATGAATATGCAGATTCATAAAATATTGAAAAGATAACTAAAAAAAAGACAAACACCAAGGTGTTAGGTTTTTATCCATGGTATGTGTTTGCCGTCAAGTGTACTCGTTATCTTTATTTCATCAGTGTGTCTACAATAAAAAAAACATTGTTGTTGCACCTTGAACGTCCTCTATACACATCATGCAGGTCACAAACATCTTGGCTTCCCCTGTATCTTTGGTAACGCAAATGCGTTAAACATACCGGCACTATCACAAGCCATCCATATAATGAGTGACCTTCCTGATTATATCACCTCTGATAGTAACCCTTACACGTTTGGGCAAAAGCACAAGATATAGCTTACTGACATCGTGTAGAAAGATTTTTTTTATTGTTTAACTCTCAAGCGTTTTTATATTGCAAAGTATTGCACTTTCTTTTGATCAACCTGCAGTAATCTGCTTTTTTGTGTACACTGTTGCATTGCAATGACTTACTGCATTGTTGAACTTGTTACAATGTATTTTGCTGTAATTATTAACGTGCACTGTAACATTTCCTTATGAGTTTACTTCTGGTACCCCAGTAACCCCCTTACTCAATTCCTCTCGGCATTAATAGTATTTCTGAATAAAAGAAAAAAAACCCATGTGTACAAATGCAATATCTTCAGGACAAGCACGTGTAATGGATCCCATGAAGTGATCAACACTTATCAAGAGAATCACAAAGACAGAAAAAATAGAAACACAGACAACTGTAAGAAGTATTTACAGGGTCTATATTTACATTAAAACTGCAACATTCAGCATTGTCTATCAACATAAAGGCTGTATCCTGGCTCTCTCCCAAAAAGCTTCAAGAGCTGTCCTTTTTCTTGCCGTATATCAACTGTTTCTTGAGCTTCTTGGGGTTCAGACCATAGGCTTTAAGCCTGTTATCCGACACCTTGAGCGCTGGAACTGGGATGTTTTGTCTAGGTGGCAATAGCTGTTTCACACCCTTTGGCTTCTTTTTCCTCTTTTTGCTTGCAGACATTTCACGGTTAGCCAGCATTTGTGTGTTGCTGTTTTTGCTAGCTATGTCTCCATTTCTAGACGTTGCATGGACCTGACTGAGCACGGCAGATAGATTATGGTGATCAGATTTGACTTTCTTGGAAGGTTCAGAAACATCACCGTTAACAGGAATGAGCCTTGCAGGCGGTGCATTACTGTTGCCAGATAAAGGTTCAGCATGAGTGGAAGTCTTCCGCTTCCGTTTCTTTTTACTTGCCACGGTAACGTCTGAAGAAGAAGCAGGAGTAATTGATGCCGACGTGGTGTCTGAGTTGTCAACACGCTCTTCCGTAGCAGCCTCTCTATTAACAAGCCCAGATTTCTTCTTTCTTCGTCTCTTCTTTTTGCTCTGTTCCTCACACGGCGTTTCACTGGTCTCAGTACTGAAATAAAGAACAAACTATTAGTGAAGCACGATCACTGCAAAATATGCAGCCTTACACTGAAAAGGAGTCTACTAGTATACGAGGGTTGTCCTTAAATTAAGATTCCCAATTATTCTTCCCAATGAAAATGTGTTTATTGTCATTTAATGATACATTTCTGAAAATCCTAGATTTTCCCCCTATTTTCTGACATTATCACTATAATAATCAATGCATTTTTACATGGAGTTTACCATCTTCTTCATGCCTGAATTCCAGCCGCACAGGGAAAGTAGCTTAAAATCCTTTCTTTTAGCTGCTCTCCTAGTCTAGTGTCCCACCAAGGCGTTTCTTCCAATCTGGGAAGAGATGGTAGTTGCCTAGGTCTAAGTCTGGGCTGTAGGGCAAGAGTGTGACAGTAATCCCAAGCAAATTTGTTGATGGGATTGTTCTGACTGAAATGCACTACCTTGTCCTGGCTGAACATGCTCCCTTTGTGGGCATGCCCCTCCTCTTGTTTTCAATTGCGCTGAGAAGGTTCTTCAACATCTCTCAGCAGGGGTACACATTGTTTCTTGTACCAGCATGAATTTACACTACAATAACCCTTTCCTACACCAAGAAATGCTCGCCGTCACTTTTCTCGCAGACTGCATTTCTTTGAACTTCCTGAGTCGGTTACTCCTGATATTTTCACTTAGGGGACTGTTGTTTCACTACTGGTGCTGTGTAGTGAACTCGGGCCTCGTGCCCCAGTGACAGGAGATTCCAAGAATACCATGGTTTGGTAGGCATTAAAAAATTCACGAACCACTTCACAACACGCTGCTATTTGCAGTCATCTGCAAGCATTACTGAAATTCGTCTTGCATAAAACTGGCATAACCTAATGGTCTGTCAAAATTTTGTCAATGCAAGTTCTGCTGACATCAGGAATCACCATGCATAGCTTCCAAACTGTCACTGTTCAATCCTTCATCACTGTTTCTTACACATTTGCAATCGTTTTGCCTGAAACCGATGGTCATCCAGAACAATATTCGTCATGAACGTCTGCACGCCAACCTTTGTATTCTTAGCATCATATATGCATTTTAGGGGCGAAGCTCCTTAGTGTGTGGGTCAGTCCATCCTCTGTTGGTGTATGTAGCCACCGGTGGCACATACCCGAAAGAGCGGTCCTTAGAATGCCCGCTGGATGGCGGCACTCGTATATGATGAATACATGATGAAAAGATGTGAGATGGCTGTACTTGGAGTGTTCACTGGGTGGACGGACGGACGGACATACAGATAGACGGACTGGTGGACGCACAAGCAGAGAGGCAGACACACGGACAGACAGACAGAGAAACGGCTGCACGAACAGACGCATGGACGGACGCATAGAGGGACAGACGCACCGATGGTCACACGGGTGGACAAAAGCACGGATGGACTAATGAATGCTTCGCCCTACCAATCATCATTTAGTTTGCATATATGCTGATTGTTTTTTTGCACGTGTTGTACGGTTATGCACATTTCTATGTAGACTTCACATAGTAGGGAACAAATGCCCGCCAGCACAATGTTTGTTGCACACACACATAAAAAAAAAGAACGGTCCACAAAATGTAATTCACACCTGGCGGAAGAAGCTAGTGAGACTTTTCAATGTCCAATGGCTGCCAAGCAAAGACTGAGCATCACAGACGGGTTGCCAGGGAGGAAGGGAACCAAGCTAGATGCTACGCTGGTTTCATGTAACAGCATTTGTCACTACTGCAGTTCCCTGGGAACCATATTTTATGGACAACCCTCGCCATTGTGGGAAGCCGGAGGATTACTGAAGAAAAATTTTTAAAAACTACTAGAACATTAAAATTGAACTCTCAAAATGTAACTGTCACAATAAACAGACTTTATTTCTGGTAGTTTTTAAATGCTGGCTGTACTGTATTTACTCGAATGTAAGGAGAGCCTTTTCCCAAATTTCTGCAACCTAAATTTTTGCACCCACGACTGCCGCCAAAAAGCAACCAACACTGATTAAGCCTAGCCTACGGTTCGGCATGTTGTCGTGCGATGTTTGTACAAGACAACATGAAAATTAGACGTCAAAAAGATCGCAGTCAAGCACTGATCCAAAAGTAACATGCGTGATATGATGTCTACAGGTTCATAGCCAGGACATCAACGGCGACAAAAGACCGAGCTCGTGCAAGTTTGCATAGTGGCAGCAAAGGCGAAAGCTCGCGTCGGAAAGCTAAATAGCTATTAAATTTGCGGATGAGGTAGCAAACGTGATAACGACTACCCTTTTCCTGACAGGAAACTAAAAGTGCACTTGATGAGGATGCCATTGTACGTTCTATGCGGAGAGCACGCAGCCGGAGCATGCCGGCGCTGGTGTGAAGGTTGCTCAGACAAACAGGCATCCACCTTTCTTCACTCGGCAGGCCCTGCCAAACAATTTTTTCTTTTATTTTTCCTTGCCCAAGTAAAGTATGAGGACGAGTTCCTGTGATGACATCAGGTACGAAAACTTTCATATTAACAGAATTTCTTCGTCCTCCCGTGTTCTGCGCAATGTACTTCCATGAAGTCGTTCAAACTAGGCCGGCTAGCAGTTCTGCTTCAGTTGAATTTCTTGCGACAAAACTGGGGGTGTGCCTGTTATGCTAGTGCACCCATTATGTGAGTAAATACGGTATAAATAAAATTCACGCAGAACTGCAGGTGATAACTCCATCCCCAACTACATATGGCATTTTGTGTAGTGTGGGCGTAACACATGACATTGCACAGCGCTCGGTCCTGTCAAACGTATGAGCACGCACCATCACAAGCCTTTTGTCACTAATTAAAGGCAATCTTGGCTGACAAAACATTGGCTCCATGTTTCTTAGTCACAAAATTACGAATTTTCATCCTTTTTAGTGAGTTGCAAACTATATTTCTTGCTTGAGCCTGAGTGAGCTCTGCATTTTTCTGGCAACCTATGGTCCCTCTACTCTAATTCAGCATTACTTACTATCAGCTATATGCTAGCTCATGTTTATACTCATGTCAACTCGCACATACTTCAACACACTAGGGTACTTACACCAGCTCAGTGTTCACTAATCAGAGGCATGAGTTACAAAGAGAGTCAGAGAAGGAGAAGTGTTGTCAAGTCACTTCTTCCCTCGCCAAAATTTTTTTTCTCCGGACAGGTTTAAAAAACATGTCATGTACGCAGTCAATAAAAATCTCCTTATTGGATTGCAAGCACTGATAACTCATACATACGATTCGGAAGCACTACCAAGAGCACTAAATGTGTTAGTAAACAACAAATCAATGACTGCTCGCAAGTCCAGGCTCCCGGCATATGTGTATAGAGTGTGGAAGCTTCAAAAGAGTCATTGCGCCTGGACGATGATAATGATGACAGCAATGACATTGTGCAGCACATGCAGCAAGGAAGCGTGTCACAGTTCTTAGAATAACAGATAGCTGAGCAAGTTGCCAAGCATTCATTCCAAGAGAGACAGCACGTGCAAAGAAGTCAAGACACCACAGACACTACAAACCTCACACATGCCTGAGTTATTTGTGCTCACATGATTGTGATCATTCACCCAGCTTTCACATGCTAGATGGCGTTAGTTGCACAGAGCCTATTGTCGTTTTCGGAGCATTTTGAAATTGAGCAGACTGATCAATAATAAACAAACTGTAATAATAGTGTCTCATTTAATGACAAGCGACATGCCATGCTATGGCTAATAGCACATAATGTGCCAATAAAACGCCACTCTAATATTTTTGTCAGTGCCCCTTAAATGATGTGGCTTTTTTTAGGCTTCCGAAAGTACTAGTAAATCTTAGGACTTAAGTGAGCAGTGATTTGGTGGAATAATATCACGTAGAATTAGAATAGTATAGTATATCCCATATTATAATGAAAAATATGCATACTTGTCATCATCAAACTAACCTCCACAATATTTTTTTTAACTGAAGCAAGGCATATGTATTCAAATGTCATTCTTTTGGGCTCAAAGGAGGTGGAAGCAACTTCAAATAAAGTAGCAAGATTTCACTTTGGCAGAATGCAAGTGACAACCTGCAATTTACATTAAAGGGATTATCTACCACTCAAAAAAAGTTTTCTGGTTGTGCAAAAATGAGAAGATCATTCATCATGGCAACGAGCATGCTTTTGTTTCATAAAAGATAAATTATAATTTTAATTTGATGTTGAAAGTCGACAAACTGGCAGGATGAGAAATCCGCGCAGATAGACTCCTTTCGCTTGAAATTAATTATCTATAACTTGAAATTGTATTTAACGGACTTGAGACAGCTTTAGGTTGCGCCAGAGAGTAATTTTTGCTTTCTCTCTCAGGCGTTCAAAGAGGCCCCCAGTGGTGCTGCTGGCGATATGTTCGTTTACCCGCATTCCTGCCAGCAAATGGCAAAGAAACGCGAGCCCTGCATCCACCTCCGCTCATAAGAACTACAAAAAAAATGTCTGCCAGATTTAGACGGCTACTAATGTATTCATTTTATTATTCGCACACGGTTTTTATTATCGCACACGGTTTCAGTCTTCGACTTTCAGCGGTCGTACAATCGTCGTTGCCTCCACTGGCCAGTGTTGTGGGCATTCATCCCACCGATAGAAGGAGACTGAACACAGATTTAAAAATTCTGTTTGAGAATATCTACGCACTTTCCAAAGAAACTACTCCGACGTTCGACCCTTCTGAAAGCACGCTTTTTGTTGCAAAGAATGGTGGTCTGTAGACAGTCCCTTTAAGTTGAAAGACTTACTATACTGAGAGCCTACAAGCACACATAACGAGCTTTTAAACTAAATCAATGTGAAAGCAATACATTTATTTAGCCCTGAAGTGATGCTTCGCAGTAGTGCGGAATCTTCCTGGATAGGTATACTCATAGCACAGCACCGATTGATTGATTTGTGGGGTTTAACGTCCCAAAACCACCATATGATTATGAGAGACGCCGTAGTGGAGGGCTCCGGAAATTTTGACCACCTGGGGTTCTTTAACGTGCACCCAAATCTGAGCACACGGGCCTCGACATTTCCGCCTCCATCGGAAATGCAGCCGCCGCAGCCGGGATTTGAACCCGCGACCTGCGGGTCAGCAGCCGAGTACCTTAGCCACTAGACCACCGCGGCGGGGCTCATAGCACAGCACCCCTTTCATGCGATGAAAACACCTTTGCACAGGGTTGCATGCAAACTAATCTACACCTACTATTCAATACTGTTAAATTTTTAATACAGTAATTTAAATTCAAATCCAAGCAAAGTATATTAATATAATATTCGAGGTGTTAAATATTTACATGAGCCTACTTTTATTTTTTAACAGACAAGTTTTTTTTTAAACAATACAATACTCACGGTTCTGCATACAAACTGGGGAAGATCTTTCGCTTCAAGGCATCATTAGTGGCACGCCTCTGAAATGTGCGTAGGTCCTGCATCTCTTCATTTTCAGTCCTGAACACGAAAGACAAGAAAACAATTACATACATGCATATAGCTTGGATAACTTGCTTGAGAGAATTGGAACTTTTGTTCTTATCATTAGGCTGCTCGCTAATATAAGTTGCCAAATATTGCAACCAGAAATAAATGATACTGTCTGCAGAACAAAACTGGCTTACCAAGGCATCTCAGCAAGGTATGGAAATACAGTATGCAAATAGCAATGCAAATACGGTAAAGCAGTACAGCAGTATTCTTCCTTTCCTGCAGCTTGTGTTTAAGCCACTCCCAATACCAGTGACAGTGCATACTCCGAATGATGAGTTATTCATTAACAATGCATAGGCTGGTAGGCAATAATGAGGTGTGACAGCCTTGCAGTAACTTTTTGAATGCTTTTGAGGTTAGAAATTCATCACAACATAAACACATATAATTACAAACCGATTCTGAACTGAATGTTAGGGTGCCTTCACTGGCCAAAAAAGGTTAACGACCAGGACAGGATAAGTGGTAAGGTCATCGGTATTTGTATTCTGCATTTCCATAACTTGCTGGAAGACGCTAGAAAAAGAACTGAATGAGCTAAAGGAACCCTCTTTGAACTGTTCAATCTGTATTTCCATAACTTGCTAGAAGACTCTAGAAAAAGGACTGAATGAGCTAAAGGAACCCTTTTTGAACTGATCAATCTGTATTTCCATAACTTGCTAGAAGACTCTAGAAAAAGGACTGAATGAGCTAAAGGAAACCTTTTTGAATTGTTCAATATTCTTCTTGGCCATTTTTTATGCCCAGGTCATTTTTGTGCCCCACATTCTGCTAAAATATGCAGTCTACTGAACAGGACTTCAACATAATTAAAGAGAAAGAGAAATAGACAATGACCCATTAGTAACATGAAATTATAAGCTATTCCAAATGAATTTCTCAGAAAGAAAGATTTGTCCTGGTCTGGGGATCGAACCCATGATCGGGCCTGTAGCTAGAAATTCTCATTGGAGGGTACGGAGAGGGGGCACTCGTTGAAGACTTTGACTATTTTAAAATGACACCTATTTTCATTATGAAACTTATTTTCATCAAAACACACCATCAGAATTTCAGGAGGTGAGGAGGCGCAGAGCACTGACCCTGGCTACGAGACTGCCCCCGACCAACACCTTTGCGAGACAGTTGCTCTATCAATAGAGCTAATCAGGAAGCTAGCTGTTAGCCCCTCCATGGCCAATTCATTGACAATTCGAAGCACAGGGAGACATATATTGTAACAAATCCGTTCTGAAGTGAATTTCAATTCAACATGAATGTTTATTTCTCTTTGTTAACCCTTTCACCATTTGAGGGTTTCTACAGAAGTGATTTGAAATCATCAATAACATTTACAGGAGTACTGCCACCTTATTTTGGAGGTGAGTTATTCCAATACATATCTCCTACATGTGGAGACTGCACTCGGCAAGAGTGAAAGCTTAGGAAATGCTCATAAGATATTATATTTAGACATTAGTCCTTTTCCCGTGACACCACAAATAACATTTGCACTAGCTTAATGTCAAGCTACGGAGCTAATTCTGGTGACTTTTTTTTAGTCCGTCCAGTACAAACGCAGTTACAAAGATTTGTCGCATGCTGCAATCAAGTTCTTTTTTCTCTCGTCTCGACCAAAGCACTGCAAGCAAAGCAGGGAGGGATGGCACAGGGGAAGAAGATGCGTTCCGCACGCTTCGTAACCTTGAGCACCTTTTCTCTCTTTTTTGTTTCCTCGAACGCAGGACTCGATGCTATCACGCGCACACGCGTGGACAAGTGAAGGCCTTCCACGGCAGACCCAGTTATGTTCGAGCGCGCCATGCTAAAATCAGCCAATGGCTGATACCAGGCCTGGGACATGATTTTGAGCAGACTTCGAGATTTTACTGTGAATTCCAGGGCACCTGCTGCACTATAATTTTCTCACGCATGTTTACGGGAGCCTCAACTACCTCTCAGCAGTTTTCTGACTATGCTCAAAAGGTGTGTTGCAGGGCCCGTTAGGCATGTTCAAATGACTCTGTTTGGAAAATGGAATGGCTATAAAATTTCAAACCTAGGCTCCCATAATCTGCTACTATAGATAACACTAGCCAGAGCATATAGTGATGGCATCAATATGGGCAACCATTATATTCCACCTGAGCCACATGGCATAAATACTCCATGCTTGAACTGCCTTGCTTACATGCATTGTTTAGCTGCACAGTGCTTTTCGGCAGTGGAAGCAACAAAGGTGGTTAGACAAACAAGCTAGTGGTTTGGAAATATAAAAACATGCCACACTAACGATTTATTCTTCTTTATATACACCAATTTTCTTATGATGCAAAAAAAAATTAAGATACATTAGAGAAAAATGTTTAATTTATCCATAACCCTTCAGCAGGTACATCAATAAAAAAAAAGTAAATGATGTCAAAAATGCTTTGATCTCACCTGTACTGGCAGGTTTTTTTCACAGAACACCATCGATTGAGCTCCTTGTCTTTTGCTGCAAGAATCTGCAAAATAACACACCTTTGAGCTTTAGCATGTCCTATACCAGTACAAGGGAAGTCGGCGAGCAAGAAAAACAATGCACGTTTATACCTCTTCGGTAGTCAAGCCAAAGTCATTGGGGATGACAGAACGGTAGCGAAAACGGGTAGGCATTCCTCCAACGATGTCCTCAAAGTCCAACTTGTAGTACTCGTCAAAGTATTCCTCAAATGTCTTGCTTGCTACAAAAAAAAATGAAGTCCCTGGAGTGCCTTATTCAACTATTACACACAAATTTCAAATCAGACAAAAGCAACCCATAATCAAAAGACTAGAATACAAACATATTTCTTACTCACTCTCTCTCCATATATAAAATAAATAAATATATATATATTTCCCCCGTGAACTATGAGATCACTGGAAAGGGGAAAAAAAACAGCCATAGTTTCACGACATGAGAGCATTGTTCCACTATCAAATTTACATTTATACTGCATTTGTTACAAAGATCAATGCAGGATGGTTAAGAAAATTGAAACAGCATGAATAAAAAGCATGAAAAAATGCAAATAGGCAAGAAGGGAGCTGATACAGACAAGCTTTTCGCCCATTTGTGTCCTTCAGCGCTGTTGAAATTTTCAATGATGAATCGCCAATCCACCCAAATGTTCACATTGATAGGATGGTTAAATAGTTTGAAAGACAGCCCAACAATACACAATATTTTGCATACATCAACACTTTTCCACTTTTCCTCCTTCCTTTTCTTTTGAAAAACTATTTTAATTAGCCAAAATGAACAAGTAAGAGAAATCAACATATACCTAGAATTGTCATTTATGAAGTACATACAGGCAGACACTCATACAAAATAGTAGGCTTAAGAGAATAATCGAGCACTTTACATATTCAAACGAACATTACATAATTTAAACAACTTTAATTTCAAACTAAATAATTAGAAATTTTGAAGTATTTGAAATGAACAAATACATTATGAATGCAAGTCAGTGCAACTGACGGAAGGGGCTCCTGTCCGTTGCGCTGATTTGCACTCATAATCATGTTGCACCAACACGCCCAATCCTACAGCCTTCTAAGAAAAAATAGATATTCATTAGTCTGCATGTAACCCTCTGTAAAAGCGGTTCTGCTGCAATAATAAGGCGGTGTACTGTGGCAAGGTCGACAGCTGGGCTAGTTAGTATGGTTCCATATTATTTAAAGCAGCACAAATGACAGGACGAAAGTACTAACATAGGACACAGCACTGAGACTAAAGCGCAGAATGAGGCGCGCACCAAGCACTGGCAGTACAATTACGTGTTTTTGTCACGATATCATCACTCGATGTCTCCACGACGACAGCAGTAGTGACACTTTCCGCTTCTCCTGGCATTACAGTGCATGTGCTGTTGAAGAGAGTGAGACTGGCAGGCAACTGCCAGTTTCACTCTCTTCAACAGCACAGTCGAGCTTCGCTGGCAACTATCAGAAGACGCTGTAGTGCTGGTCAACACGCACTCCCATAGTCCGCAAAATTTTGACCTTCACTGTACACATCAATGTAACTGCTGCAGCAACTGTCACTAAGAAAAGCAGAAAGGGTAGTAGCGAGACTTTGCTTACATGGATCAAACAGTGGCTTTTTCCTGCTGACAACCTTGGCAAAATGGGACTTTTTCCGACGCTTGCCTTTTGTTTCACCTGTCCATTCAAAATCCTGTAACAGTAAGGAGATGAATAAATTAAAAATTACAGGTACGTAACGAAAAAAAAATCTACATATCAAGTGCTCAATCACTCTCACTAAAGAAAGAAAATTAGAAATTTAAGGGCTTGTTTTTCTCTGGTAGACACAATATTGATGAGAACTAACAGACAGTGATGGCAAGGAAGGTATAGAAGATCTTATTAGTAATAACTGTAATGTGAAAAAAGAAAAAATTCTCGTGTGAATTCAATAAAGATGTTTTTACTGGATTGCAAATGATATTTGAAGATAAACTGGTGGTTCGTGAAGCATCAATTATGCAAGATATCGGTGTTAAAGGGACACTAAAGAGAAACCATGACTTGGTTCAGATTCAAAAAGTGCCCTCTGAGAACTATAATGTCATATGTTTTACTATCATCAGTTCATTATTAGTGGAGCAAAATTCAAACGTTTAATAAAGTGAAGCAAAACGAAAAGGCAAGCGAGTTGGTACTGATTCATTACGGCGTAAATGTAGTGCAAAAGAGACAAAGACAAGAAAGTGAACGCCACAATGTTTAAAAATTAGGGGACCCTAAAGCTTCGCCTTTAAGGGGGCAGACTGGTCTTTGGGACCAAAAAGTGACAAAAAAAATTCATTTTTTAAAATTGACATATTTGGTTTCCGTAAGTATTTTTCTATCTCTCAGCAAATTTTCACACACCAGGAAGTGGTAATTTTTTGTAAAGTAATTCTAACTGTCCAAATTCTTGGTGTTGTTAACATGCAGAACCTGCAAAAAAAATGCGAAACCGACTTCGAGGCTTCTTTATAATTGGCCGGCACCTGTGTTAGAAGCTCTGCTACGAATTTATAAGCACCTTTATGAGGATTGCAAAACTTGTGCTCCCTGATTGTTGCTTTTTGAAAAAGCTGTGTGTTTTCAGTTTTTTCCATCTTTCTCAAAAAAGTACATTTACGACTGTTCAATTTTGAGGCCTCACTATCTCTGCAGCTTGGGTAGATACAACAATAATTTTTTTTGCAATGGAAACCTGTATGTGTGTAGAATGCAAGTGTGGAAGCAGAATTTAAAGCACAAGCCTTTTTAATTAATTACTCATCCAAATTGTAATATAATTCCAACTGCTTTTGCAAATGGATAGTTCATTTTGCTGTAAAAAGACCAAGAAAGGCCTAAAAACAAAAAACTCTTGCATACTTTCACTCTATACTCATTAGTCTATGTTGGCATATCTCAAATATCGCTTTTAATTAAGCCGTTTCTTTTTCTATGGTGGCCTTAAACTATAGGCGGTGAACTTAAGTTATCCCAGGAACAAGATGAGTTACAGGAAAACTAATTAGATATTTGAAATCAGCAAAAAAAAAACGCATAATCCTGCGCAGTTAGATCAAGATCACTAAAGAAATAAACAAAAATGTCTAAGACTAGTTTGCCCCCAAGAGTTGAACGTGATAGTGACATCCTGTTCCTAGTGCGTACTTCAAACACTGAGTGCATGAAAACTTTTCGAATTTGCTATGCACCCACTACGTGGCCTTAACTCTTTTGTTACCACGCCTATCCGAATCGATCACCGGTGATCGACGCTTTTGGATCGTTGATTTTGGCAAGTTAAATTTGTTTCTCGCGCACCCAGCACTTTCAAGCATTTAGTCCAGCCACTCAACTTCCAGAATCAATTTGAATTTGCTAGTTTCAACAACATAGTGATTTTTGACCGACCTTTGCACGAACCAATGTGCGTGTATTGTTGAAAAAGTGCACTAGGCTGGCGAACTTGACAGAAGTGCGTCCCCCTCATGGTTATGCTACAGTAACAACAAAGTTCTGCATTGAAAAGAACTTTTGCAAGCCTAATATCGAATTAAAATGTCAACTTCGCAGCTCGACTATGTTGAGCAGTAATGATAGCCAGAAATTTATGCATATATTCAATAGAAAGCTGTCCCTAGGAGTCGGGAAAGATTTGTTCTACAATGCAAACTGCGACCAGTGAATGCCAAGAAGCAGGCCATCATGGACAACTGCATTCACGACCTGCTGGCACAGAACCTCATCCGCCCTAGCCAAAGTCGGCATGCCAGTGCTCAGTCCAAAATATTTGCGAAGGTCTGCCACGAGTTTAAAGTGTTGAGGGGGCCTTCTATGACAGTTTCCAGCAGCTTTGGTTTTGCTTTCATCGTTATATCAAACACAGGGTCGCATCTAGTGTCACTAGTCGCTCCTATGATGTTGTCGTCACGCGCACATGGGTGCACATCAACGCTGAAAAACATATGCACTGCTCGAAACTGTCTATCAACCCCACCTTAAATGAGTGACTACGAGCTTAGTGTTTGAGAATGACAGCACCTCAGCTTCAAGTTTTATGGCGACGATGTTTTGCGTCAGCCTGATACATCCCCAGCCGTTCAAGGGTTTGTTTTGTTTACATCCTCAAGCCGTTTCTCCGCCCCAAGTGCGTATAGCTTCTGACCTTTGCGCACAATCCTATAGCTACTCTGGTTACGTGCACGGTCTACACTTCACTGGGGCGCAGTGGCTAACGGTGGCTGCAGAGATTCTCCTAACAAGAAGAAGGCCCCCGGAGCACATCTTGGCCTTGACTACGGAACAGTGCAAAACGTTTTGGAACTGCCCACGATATTGTCCTTTTTTTGAAACGATATGCGCAAAAATGCAAAAAAGATATGCTTGGTTGCATATATTGGAACGCCAACCTATGCAGTGTAAGGTGGCTCATGGAGAGAGGTGACGATAGATGAAGTAGCGAAGTTCATAGGACATCTCATTTATAGAGAGATTACTCGCATCACGGATATCCATCTACCTCTATTGGAACACCAGGAGACTATTATCATAGCACAACAAATATCTGCTGAGAAAAAGTGCACAATGAATACACTTGTGTCGCACAAAAAATCATGCAATGCTTCAACGCTTGGCTCGAGCAACGAAGCAGCACCTATGTTCTGATTTTATTTGTCTATGTGAAGAGAAACATTTTTGTACAACATTCATTATTTTTTATACTATTCCTGGGTCATTTATCTATGAAATGTATATTCTGAATTTTCCTTATTTTTGAATATTTTTGCATATATAGTGTTTTTTATTGCCCTGTTTACCAGCTTGTGACCAACAATTCTACACTTTCACTTTTTTATTCATCCTCAAATATTTTTGTTGCTCTACAACATTATTTTTTTGGAAAGAGAATTTCGTTGTGCAAAGTTTAGAATGCTGCAATGCGTGCTGGAGTACTTTTCCAACTGGCAAAAACGATCTTCCCGAGAAATATGAAAGAGTGCCGCCATATCCACAAAAAGAATGATGATGAGTGGGCGTAGCTCCGGAGGTAAACCTGGTAAACCATGAATCCTCCGTACATTTTGCCCACTTGATTTTATTACAGAGCTCCCCCTAGCGTACGTCGTCGCACTAAATCGAACGATTGCCTTCTACCAATGACATGCGCCACATCATTCCTATTTTATAACGTTTCGCATTTTTCATCAACTACAAGTACTGCCGTCTAGTTTATCACATCTTGCATCTTTTCATCATCAGCTACAGGTACCGCCATTTAGTGAATACTGCAAGAACTAAACGAGAGGTGGCTACATACAGGGGACGCACAGCCCAAGCCTTAAGGAGCTTCACCCCTGAAACAACCATTTTCACGCGGTAACGAAAGAGTAAAGAGAAGAGGTGCAGTAGCACGTGTGCCTTTTGTAGTGGTGTACAAGCTTTCAACCATGAAGCCATTCTGATAATCACATATTTTGACACCCGTTGGCAATAGACGCTTGTACCACGCATTATTACTGCAATTTTTCATGTTGCATTGTGAAGCATGCACACAGGACGCGTGTGCTTGTGAAGCATGAAAGCTACTTTCACTGCATTTCCAAGCAGAAGAAGTTCTTTTCCACTGTTTTCACAAGCAGAGGAGTGGCCGTGTGGTAGAACATCCGCTTGCCACGAAAACGACCCGGATTCGATGCCCACTTCGACCCAAACAACCCTAGTTCCCCCCCACCCTCTGCTCCAGGATTTTTTATAGTTTATTTATTTCATTTGCATCGTTCTCGAATTTTTAGTCATGCATGTGATGACGATTTTTCGCTCACAACCAACGACGCCGGTGCTAGAATTTCCGTGAAACAAGCTCTTTAATGCTATCGCGTTAATAAGCCCTACACAAACGAAAACATCTTTGGCTTTACAGTTGAACCCTTTTGGCTTCATTTATTTCTGGTAACAGTGTTCACATATCATATTTCCGTGTTTGGCTATTTTTGGGCAAGTATACTAAGCATATTGGAAGAAAAAAGCGCGAAAAGTGAGAAACAAGACAAAGAAGGAGACATATACAGTGTGCTGTATCCTTCAAATGTGTCGTACCAACGCGCGCAAGCAACCACTCTATACCAAGCAGTTTCTCGCTGACACTATTTGGCAGCTGTGTATGCTTGGCTATAGTATCTGGTTATCACCACACTGGTGCATACTGCATTTAAGGGGAGATGCAATTCGAAAGAGAAAGTTGCGTTAATCTGTAGCACAGGGTAAAGAAAGTTTTGTTGCATATATAAGCTTTTATGCTGATTTCAAATATGTGATTTGTTTTAGGGAAAGCTGCACAGTTTTAGTTTGATGCCATGACAATGTTAAATAGATAATTGGCTTTGGACAAACTTTTCATGTGACTAAACTTTTATGGTTTTCAGCCATTATTCGCTCATATTGCTCTATATTAACTGTAGAACGAAAATAACTATCAAATTCCATATAGGACATTTTAATGGACAAGAAAAATTGTTAGATGAGAATGCTTAGAATCCTCAGCCCAACTGATTGCTCACTTTATGCTAACTCTAATTGTACAGGAGATATCAAGTTTTAAAAGAGATACTAGCACCTTTCCTGTGTTAAGGAATATGTGCGTAAAATTTCATCCCGATTGGGCTATCAGAAACACTAAAAAGATGATGTCTGAACAGAAGCTACCCAAAAATTGATATTGAGAAAAACCCATCAGAAGTATAAGTGAAAGTTCATCTATAAGGAAAAGATATGTTTTTTAAATGATTTCTTCCATCATTAGAGCTTGGTAATCATTGTTATTTGGTTATATGACTTTAATGAGAAGGCAGACAGCTAGGTGACAATTTTCAGGGGACAATGAACTCCTTTTAGTTTTTACAGTGCCTCCTCTGTTTTTATCAATGCCAGCCAGATGTGTCCCATCGAGCCGTTCACCACCCTTTCCTGCTCTCGCCTATCACACAGCCTTCGTCAGTGCTTTGCAGTCATGGGGAAGAGAGCCCATTATGTAGTGCCTTACGATGAAAATCATATGAGGTAATTTTTTGTTCAGTTGCATACAGATCCGTGAGGCGGCGTCTTGCATTCCTCGTGTTCATAATATTGGCTATCACGCTGGCTCTGTAAAAGATACGGTGTTTTGAGATAGCGTATTGCCTTTCGTGGCACTATGGGGGCAACCATAGGGGAAGCGTTGCTGCAATGCTACTGCATGCGCCGACTTAGAGAGCGCGGCGATGCAGTGGCAGCATTGCTTCGAGCCACAAAAAGGGAGCCCGAAGAAACAAATCTGACAGACGTATGATATTGGAGTTGGAAACACGTCTGTTGCATCTCCAGGGGAAATCGCTCAGAAGCATGTGTGATGCAAGCAGCGCGACCCCTCATATAGTGACCATTCCCTGAATTAAGGCAGACGAACGGCTCTTGTTAAGAAGCACACGTTTCCACTAGCATTGAAAAAAATAAAGGAGGCATTGGTTTTTGTAGCCACCTTGAACTCTTTAAAAGCGATTTTAACCTACTTCGACTATATTTGTCAAACTATATTTGTCAAAGCAAGAAAAAATGAAAAAATTGTAATTTAGGGTAAAAGTTGTGTTTTTTGACTCGCATCTCCCCTAATGTGAGCACATGATATACATTGCATTCCCTTCTTTTCTCGCCAGATACCTCGACAGTAGGCAGTATGCCATCATGAATTAGCTACATCCACAAGCCGCAATTCTAGAAAATCAAAAGAACGACTCACATCTTGGTTTTCACCAGCGTCACCATTATAGCCAGCATAGGTGTCGTCATTTTGTGACCAATCTTGCTCAACCTCGCCTCTTTCCTCGTTGGCTTCTTCATCTTCTCCTTGCCACTGGTCCCAGTCTTCCACTAAAGCGTGCCGCAAACCAACAAGTTGCGAGGTAGTTACCATCTACAACTGTTACAACATACTCAAACACAACAGAGTATTAGATATAACAAACAGTATAACAACCTACATGTGGGCTATGTACATCATTAATGCACAGAATTCGTTTTTATAGACTGAACCACGGCAGACTCGCCTTAAAAAATAAGCAGCAATTTTCTTCTTCTTTCTTTTAAATTAGGCATATAAAACACTTAGTTCCCATGTTTGTGCGGGCTGAAAACACATTATCACACTGGTGTTCACGCTGGGTACTGCCTTTGAAAGTTGAAAAACCATGAGAGACTCAATTTTCAAAAAACTACATACACAATTGCGCTGTATGCGTAAAAACTACCACGCCTCCTCTCCTGTAACTGCGATCACGATTAATCATAAAAGTAATAAAATTGAGTACATAATGAGCAGTGGCGGCAGCTGCTGAAGCAGCCAAGACAAGTGCAGGAACAAACTTTGAACAAGCAGCGTTCCAATGCTGCTTAACCGATCTGTGCCAACGTGGCCTCGCTTTGTTGGTGAATTCCTGCGCCTTTTTTATTCTCCGACCACCCGTGGCGGTAGCTTGTGTGGCGAAGATGGGAGGGGGTCGCAAAATCTCATTCGGCTGATGCGTAACCATAATCAAAACATTGAAGGATGCCAATTATGACCTCCCACACGGGGGCCTTACACACAATCATGCTGTAGTACGTAACTGCTTTATTAAGCGCTTAATGCACATGCAGGAAAATCAAAGCAAAATATAGTGAACATAATTTTGATCTCCAGTACATCTGCCTCACTCACATTCTAGTTCCTCATCCAAGGGGTCTTCTGGCTTTGACTCCTCAGCCTCCTGTTCGTAGTATTCATTGTTAAATATGGCCTGAAACAGAATAAAGAAAAAAACACCTACTCAAACAACCATCTCTTTCCTCATGACTAAACCCTTTCCCCCCAAAAAATCCATGAAAATCACCTCAGGATGGCTATTAGCCACACTGTTAGCTGTGCCTATGAACATATCCTTTAAGTTTTTAAATTTACAGCTAACAGACAGGAAACAAAAGTGTCGGGGTGTGCCAAAGAAAAACAGGCGCATGACATAATAGAATAGTCTGTGCTCCTGAGGCTTGGTGCAGACAAGTGTGTTAGCGAACGATCTGTTTATCTACACAAAAAAGTAGAGCTGTTGGAGCAGTAAAATTTTGGGTGCAAAGTGAATTCAAATATTGATGTGTGAGTGTGAATGGAATGATATATTCTTTAAACATTTCTCAAGTACTTTTCAAATACTTCAAAGCGAAATTGCAGAAAAACAAAGTTGGAGAGAATTCCTAAGCTAATTCTTGAGGGATAGAAACATGAAAGTGCACGCAAACCTCGATATAACAAATTTGGACATAACGAATTATCGGTTATGTTGAAGTAAGTAACCATTACCTTTACCATAAATACATTGTTACACATAGCCGTTAATTAACTATTTATTTATTTATGAATACTACAATCCCTAGTCGGGACTTTAGTAGGGTGGTAAGACGAACAATGGGTGATCTGGTACAACGAAATGTGCAGAACAAGTGATAGTGCGGAACAAGCCCACGTATCGCTTCGTTTCTTTTTTTTTTTCCCCTAGATTATAGTGTACGAAATTCGGCCCTGTTTTGTTTGTAGGTTCCAACAATTTTCGGCCGAAATTCAGTTTTGGTTTCAGCATAGTGCAGTGCTACCATCATCATCACAGGTTAGCGCTCTTCTGCGCTAGGTGCTAGGCAGTGTTAGCAGCGGTAGCAGGCATTAATCTTGCAGAACCACGCATGCAACAGTGGTCAGTGACCTTTGCTTAAATTTGGCGCCCATAAGGACGGCCACGATTTTTCTCTTGTTATCTTACACCATGTCAACAGGCAGTACTGGTTGCTTTTAAAAGGAAAGTTATCGCTGCAGCTGAAACCATTGGCAACTGTTGCGCAGAGCGGCAGTTCGGCATCAACGAACGGAGCGGCAGTTCGGAGTCAACGAGTGGAGTATTCACAGCTGGCAGAAGAAGAAAGATGCCTTCTTTGCTTGCCGCGGCCCGCAAAAAAGTTTCCGCGGACCAAAAAACGGAGGGTTTCCCGGCGTGGAAAGAGAACTTGCAGATTTTATATGGGAGCAGTGAGCTGCACATCTCGCTGTTAACATCGAGCTGCCACAAGCGAAGGCAAGGGAGATCGCCCGAGCCAAAGGCATTCAGCCGGAGGATTTCAAAGCGAGCAAGCATTGAGTGTCTGTCTTCATGCACCGCGCTGGGTTCTGCCTATGCCGACGTACGTCGATCTCGCAGAAGCTACCAAAGAGCTACAAAGAGGGCCTTGTGAAGTTTCAAAAGTATGCAATTGCATAGTGAAAGGCTGTCCGCTATCAGCTGGGCCACGTCAGCAACAGGGGCCAAACGCCGATCTACCTGGATATGCCCTCGGCGCAGACGGTGCATCAGAAAGGCTCCAGGCAAGTTATCGTGCGATCGACTGGGAACGAAAATAAACGCGGGTGACTGTAATGTTGTCCTGCACTGCAAGCAGTCACAAGCTACCACTTTATGTGGTGTTCAAACAAAAGACGTTGCTGAAGGGAGGAGAAGTTCCCAAAAAATGTCGGCGTCGGTTGCCAGGACATGGGGTGGATGGACGAATCGCTAGTGATTGACTGGATAAAGTCCATGTTGTGTTGACAGCCCGGAGCACTGCTGGGGCTCCCTTTGATGCTTGTGCGCGATGCGTTTCGGTGTCACCTGACCGACTCCGTAAAGCGACTGCTGCGCGACTCCCGCACCGAGCTCGTCGTCATCCTCACAGCTGCAGCCGCTTGATGTGTGCCTTAATAAGCCATTTAAGGGGGGACATGGGTCTTAGGGCTCTCTCATTTATTTTTGAACCAAATGTGACAAAAGTTGGCATGCTTACTTAGTTTGTTCACGTAATTCTAAAAATGCAGTTATTCTTTCTGTAGCTTCATTAGTTAATTAAATAATCAAGATAATAATTTCTATTGTTCTTACCAAAATAGAAAAATAACCACCGGTCAAAAATTTATAAATGACATAGGGATTGACAGTAGAAAGCATAAGACATACAACATAGGAAGCACTTTTTTGATTGAGTGATTATTTCTTAGTTTACAGTGCACTAAACTTCACAGCTCTGAATGTGGCCATTGTGTGGTCACACAAAAGACTAGTTTAAAAACTTGCTCTAAGAGAAATAGAAATCTGCTTCTATGCTGTGTGCTCCAAACATATAGCTTCAGGCTGCAAAAAGATATTCTGTTATCTGTAATAGTTTCTGATATATTGCAGTAATTTTCATGCAGGGTGTACAAAATTGCCAGTTTGAGAAAATGAAGAAAAAGAATTTTAACGTTTTTAACTGTAAAAATGTATGTACTTAAAATTACATAGCCATCGACATATATATAAATGCTAGAAAGCCTAAGGAGTGCAACGCTGCAAGCTGATCAAAAATTGAAGGAGTACTTCTCGAATTACAGCTCAGTAAAGTTCATTGCATGTAACCAAATACAAAAATTTTTATATTAAAATAAAAGAATGAAGCTGCCCATTAAAAATAAGCTTCGAGCATTATTCTTTTGTGCACAGCTAGCTGCATTGTGCAAAAACAATTACAGCTCTAGCTGTCCTAGGTCCGCTTTTACCGAACAAGTGAAAAAAAGTGGTCAAAATCTGTGCTTCGAGAACAATGATGTTAAAACTTTATTTCGCCGTTCCGAGGGAAAAATATCATGGCACACATGCTTTTAGTCGGTTATTATAGACCGGGAATGTAATAGGACTGATTGATAGCATGAGCGTGTCGTTTCTTTTAGTCCTGTAGCAAGTTGTCGCCGTGTGCTCGTCTGCGGCAAGGCCGCTCATCAGTTCGGTGAATGCACTGATGGCGATGTGCGACAAATGTGCGTGCGTCATCCGTAATCCGTCGACTAACACGGCGATGTTTTCCGGCTTGTCCAGAATGAGTTACCGTAAATGTCGTGAACCAAAGTTGCTCCCTCGCTCATCAATTTTGAGGCTACACGAGTGCTGAGGTGTTAGTTTCCCTTTCATGTAAGACTGCCGCATTTTCGAGTGGAGATCACGACAACGTTGCGAACACGTTGTTAAAAGAAGTCTACCTGTTGCCAGCAGCCTCCATTGCGGGGGTGGCGGGCATAATCAGCGCGAACGGATTGACTTTCTGTTGTTCGTCGACGTGCGGCGTACTCCACTATAACGGCCCGTCGCGCAGTTCAAGGTCCTTTTTTCAGGCGGGGGGAACCGCGGCATCGGCGCGTTTAGCGATAAGACTGCGCTTCCGTTCCGCAACTACAAAGATTGATATCTCTTGTAGCTTCACTTCTGCTTTTTTACTTGCCGTCCTGTAACTGTTGAGGCTGCAAAACACAGCCGTTCTCAGTAACGTTGTCGGTAACCAACGGGCTCATACGTGAGTTAGGCCTACACCGGTACTCGGGCGATCGCCGTTGACCGCGTCGAGTTCGTTATCCTCATTGTCCTGAGCCATAGCGGGGCTCTTTCTGAAGTTCACAGTGAACGAACGACCGCCACACCCGCTTCACAAATTACTATAGCACGGATCTCCTTTACTGCCGCAGGAAGTCAGTAGCACCATGACAAAATGGTGCATGTCCCTGCGCGTCACGATGGTGAAGCAGACGCCGGAAGCGCCCCTTGGCCAATCGGATGCTTAGGTTTTGTCACGTGCCCCAAGCAACCAATTCAATCGCGCGCTAGTGCTTCTCGATGACGCGTTTTTGTTAAGGACAATGTGAAGCACCTGTACGCGGAGTGGATGAGGTCCCGAGAATCAGAAGTGACCCCTGCCAGACGGCTGAAATGGGCCTCGCCAATGATGCTGTGCTCGTAAATAGTCGAGGCTTGGGCCTGCATTCCCGAGGCACTCGTTTTCTGTGCGTTCAAAAAGTGCTCCATCTCGAATGTGCTTGATGGCACTGAGGATGATGTGCTGTGGGAGAACCTTTCCGACAAGGGAGCTTCGAAAAAGAGTGCATCTGACGAGAACAACGGATGAAGGGCATCAACAATTGCATTTTTCTGTTTTACTCCGGCTATATACGGGTGAAAACTTTTTTTTTTCACGCTTGCTATCCCCAAATTACACACCGGACTATATGCGAGTCCTAGCTATATGCGGGCTGTTACAGTACTATGTAATTTATACTGGCAGTGCTTGGTGTGCGCTGCATTCTGCACTTTAGTCCCAGACGCTTCGCAAGACACTTTCACAGAACACCGCAAGAAATCCCCCAATGTATGTCTTCCACGAATGAAAGCTATTCAGTAATCTTACCACAAAGGTTTATTTTTCAAAAACTAATGCTGTATGCATGTTTTAGGCGCAGCAGAGCGTCTGGGACTAGGCAAAGGATGTGACATGCACCGAACTCTGCCAGTACAAATTACGTGCTTCATCACGATATCATGACTTGGTGTTTCCGAGGCAAAAACAGGAGTGACACTTTGCGCTTATTCTGACGTTTCGGTGTGCACTGTTGAATATAGCAAACTAGCAGCCTGGCGAGTAAAAAAAAAAGGGGGCGCGCGTGCGTAGTGCCCGCTTTTGAGCTTCACAGGCAGCTGTCAGAAGGCGCCCTGGTGCTGTTTGATACGTGCTCCCGCGGTCTGCAATATTTTGATCGCCACTGTAAATGATTCAGTGCAATCAATGTGTTGCCAACAACACTTTACATATGAAAGGGTTTTTCAGCCTTTTTTTCCCTTTTTGAACTTCAGTAAAAGCCCAACCGAGTTCCAAATCGGCCTTGTAGATGTTTATAGTCTAACTTTTCCGAGTACCTGCTCAAATTTCAGGTTCAAAACAGCATTTTCAGTCCTCACTCTGCCACAACTATCATCTCCATGTCGGAACCAACGCTTTCTTGAGTCAATTCGTTCGCAAGCTTCAATGACAGCTCTGCCGCAATATGAGAGTGATATGCAGTGAAGAATATAGGAAATCTGAAGGGGTCACATTTACTTGGTATTGCCTGTATTTGTCTTTCGGAAGTTCGAATAGTTAAAATAGCAATATTCTAGTGCAAATCAAGTCGAATAGCAAATATTATTTAAAAAATGTTCTAAATTTCTAATATTGTGCATTCGTCAAAAAAAAAAAAAAAAAAGCCTCACTTTATAGACTAAATGAATGCCATTTGATATGGTGATGTTGTTTTCGTGCACATGTGCATTGTCAGAAGTGAAAGCTGGATGTATTTCAATAAATTCAGTTGTTACTCTGTACTTGTCCAGTCAACTTCTATTTGCCTTTCGTGAACCACACAGTTTTATTTCAGTTGTAGAGCATCTATGCCACACTCAGGTACTATTCATGCACAAAATAAACGAACACGAACTCGCAATGAAATACCCTCAGTCACCATTTTGTGATGGCAATGGCATTGCATGTGGCCCCTTTGATGGCGACACCAGTGTGGGGTTTTTTTTTTTTTTTTTTTTTGGGGGGGGGGAGGTGATTGGGGGTGGGGGCACCCACAACAAATGAGTTTCTTCGAAGGGGCTGGGAACTTAGGTGTTGTGTTCGGAACAGGTAGGCCCTTGGGGCGCCAATGCCACCCCATACATGGGAATCGTGCCGCAGATCTGGTTATGGTTTCGTATTTGGTTCTAACATTTAAGAAACTTTGAACTCATTTGGTCGGAAAATGGTGCACGTTAGATTCAAGTAAATGAGCTAGTCCTTACATTCATGCGTCGGTCATGCTCCTGAGGGTCAAAGTCTCCCTCGATATCGGCATCTGCGATACCCAGCTGGTCATTTCCAGTGACCTCCTTGAGCTTCTGAAGTTTTTCGAGGATTTCTTTCTTCTTCAATGCCTTTAGTCGATTGATCTCTTCCTTTTTCTGCTCTTTCTCCTGAAAACGCACAAAGAATTTCAGCAAATGGCATCACCAAGCACTACGTGGCCTCAGCACAAATGTAGCGCAGCAGGAAAGTTACAAGCTGCTATTCAAGTCATTGTACCAACGTGCAGATCATGGCATCAGCATGAAAGAAACTATTCATAAAGAAATAGTTAGAACTTGGTATAAGAAAATGTTGTGATATAATCAAGTATTTTACCTTCTTCCGGACTCACTGAAGGATATGGCAAGTTCTCAGAAGGAAGGCAATTGGAATTAACGACCACTTTTGCTGAAAGTGAAGGTTCTTCTAGCGAGGGCACCCTAGCATGTTTCCTAGGAGGTGCTTGCAGTTAGCACCTCTAATGCTATAACACGGCAAAGTTACATGGCTAGTCTCGACTTTTGTTGCATAACTGCGTATCGGTAACTAATGTCCTTGACACCACACCAGATCTTACTTGCTTATTCGCACGTGTGAATGCAAAATATTGCAGAACTTAAAACGGGATCAACATGAACAGAGCTGCCATAATTCAAATCGGCGTCAAACACTCAAGCAATTTCATACTGAAAAACTTGTTTTGGAGATGCACAATGTCCAGAACATTCCAGAGCAACCACTAGAGCAAATCACGTCCCCGGTGAAGGCTTCTTTAGAGCCTGACACAACCCTTCCTCTAAGCGAGCGCTTGGCCCCGTGATGGCTTTTTTCCCCTCGTTCTTTGCGTACACTCCGCACCGAACAGGTGCCCGTGCCAAGTGCACAGTACCGCTGTTCAGCTTTTATCCAGAAAATAGTTACGTCGTCATAGAGTGCATTCCACATTTCTACCATTCCTGCAGATGATGCTTCGCAAACGTAAAGGTTTTGTTACGCGGGACTTCGCCTTTTCAATCTACAGGCGGAATCACAAGCTTGGTAGGCTTATGCAGTACAGTTGTCATGGCCATTCTCCCGACCGCGAAACCAAGCTTTTTTCGAGTAGGTGAGCTTGCAAGGGTGATCTCTTTCTGCACCCGATCTGATATTATCTAGGGCAAGATTCCAGGAGCGGCATGCCAAGTTGCAAACCAGCAGGCTAGGCATAAGGAGCGCTAACCGTGTAACCACCATCAAGAGTGGATGCAGAAGTGGGGTCTGGTGCAATGTCTACAAAAAGTGTTGCAGTGGTTACATTCTGAAAGGGATCCAAGGAAACAACTTTTTGATTCTGAAAGCAATGACTCGCATCATCAACAAAAACAAAGGCGCGCATGTGCAACACTTGAGCAACTCGAGAGGTAGTTTGCTGTCGGCAGTGCTTATGACATCGCACCAGGGAAATAGAAAGCATAAAGAAATTCGGTTGCCTTTGCACGGGGAAATTCGGCGCATAAATGAATTTTGTGCTGGAGCATCTTTAGTCCACGAACGTTAACTTTCAACATGTGAAAATTTAAAGGAATGAAAATTCACACACCAGTTGCA
The DNA here is from genome assembly GCF_043290135.1 of Rhipicephalus microplus. NCBI lineage: Eukaryota > Metazoa > Arthropoda > Arachnida > Ixodida > Ixodidae > Rhipicephalus > Rhipicephalus microplus. The sequence continues at coordinate 5,824,088 of NC_134709.1, read as the reverse complement.
CCACTCGATTCTCAAAATGGCACAGTCGCCTGTTCGTTCCTTTTTGCCCATGTGCGATCTTAGCAAAATAGCGTTTTTGTTATGGTGTGCACATTCACTCCTCTAACGAATTATGTCAAGAAACAGTACTAGTCTGACCAGCTGTGCACAAGAGCGCACATTTTCCTTAATCTACGTGTGCTCACAGCCACTGTAGTGTGGTGCGTGAACATGCGAACAATGCATACTCGGGCATTGCGACCTCAAGTGATTAGTTTCGTTTGAAAGATAAATTCACTTTGCTTGGCATAGAATGGTTGAGATGTAGCGGGATGTAGCACGATTGGTCTTTTGGAGCAGTTTGGTGCAACAGGCGCAGCTATCGCATCACTGAAAAAGTGATAATTTTTTGCCCACAACCAAAGACATGCGGACATGCCCACCGATGCCAACGCCAGAATTTGTTAAATTAGCTATTTAACACTATCACATCCACAACAGTGACAGTTTGGTAATGTTACTGATGTCAAAAAAAGTAATACATGCATGCCAGGCATTAGAATTGCAATTTAGATTGCAGAGTTATTCACATATTGCTGTGGTTGCAAGTTAGTAAAGAAACACACAGCACAAGAAAACTCGTACAGAATATCGTACTGCGTACACTTTCATGTTAAAGTTGCCAATGGTAAAAAACCTTCAGCTCACCTGTAGTTTCCTTTCCCTCACTTCCTGTCTTTTGAGTTTTCGCCGATCATCTTTCCGACGCATCGAATCTTGCATTGTTCTGGGGTATTTCTTGATCTGCAAAGAAAAATAGACGGCGCATGTTCAAATTACCATGAAGACTAACTGGTTTGTTTACTCATTTTAATGAGCCCAATCAGTGCAGGTATTATAAAAAGTGATTACGGTACGCACTCAAGGCGTGGAAAATGAAGAATGAATGATGCAGATACCTCAGAATACTACTCGGAAAAGCACTCTCCATATGCAGCGCGATCCCATATATGCAACACAAATTTGAAGCGTAGCGACACATTTTTTTGCGTGTGTGGCATCATCTGGTGTCACTTGACCGAAGTCAAGCAGTCGATCACACGCAACGAAACACTGACAACGCAAAAGTAGTCTTTTTTTTGTTTGTTTGTTTGAAGGAGTGGCAGCCCACGATAGAAAAAACAGCGGCAACGCCAGCTAGAGGGGCACAGGCCCATCTGGCTGCCTCGTGCCAACCCACGTGCACTAACGAGTGCTTGCAGTCACCAGGGCTTCAGACGTGTTGTATGCGATGCTGTTGCTTCACGCTTCGTTGGCAGTGGGGCAACCACAGAAGATGCATGTGCATGCCCTAAATGACAATATCCGGGGCAAAATTGTAAGTGCCCAAAGTTTATTATATCTAGGATGTCTTCCAATGCAACCTTGTTACATGGAGGTCGCAAAGCATGTGCTTCTAAGAAGTAATGGAAAGCAATAGGAAAACTTCATAGTACTGGGGAATTCGTTGTATGGTGGTTCATTATACAGTGAAGTCCACTTATAACGATGTAAAGGAAACCTGAAAATACGATCGTTATAACCGATGATCGCTATATCTGAACTGCCGTAAAAAATCGTCGCCCGACGCATACCTTTCGTAGCTCCGGGCTCAAATTCACTTTTTCCACCAATGAACAGATGATGTAGATAAAAGGCTTTAAAAAAAAAACACTTTGTTTTATACTTCGAAGAGCATTTATGACTTTGGCGCGATGAAGCCTGATACCTGTAGTTGCTTCCGCGGAAGCTTCAGCCTAACAATATCTGAACTGCCGTAAAAAATCGTCGCCCGACGCATACCTTTCGTAGCTCCGGGTTCAAATTCACTTTTTCCACCAATGAACAGATGATGTAGATAAAAGGCTTTCAAAAAAAAACACTTTGTTTTATACTTCGAAGAGCATTTATGACTTTGGCGCGATGAAGCCTGATACCTGTAGTTGCTTCCGCGGAAGCTTCAGCCTAACAATATCTGAACTGCCGTAAAAAATCGTCGCCCGACGCATACCTTTCGTAGCTCCGGGTTCAAATTCACTTTTTCCACCAATGAACAGATGATGTAGATAAAAGGCTTTCAAAAAAAAAAAACACTTTGTTTTATACTTCGAAGAGCATTTATGACTTTGGCGCGATGAAGCCAGATACCTGCAGTTGCTTCCGCGGAAGCTTCAGCCTAACAAGCGTGGTTTGCATACCTTCAGGCAGTTGCGAATACTCTGGCGGCATTCCTTGGGTACGCATGAAGACTACTAGCACATCGATCGACACTAGTGCACTTTGCATGGTCATCGACAAGGCCGGAGAGGCGCTGTTACTATTGACCTCGTCGACACTACTGTCACCGCTGCCGTCGCACAACTCTGTCGTCTGTCGTGACATCACATCCGCGATGACTGAATGAATTTATCGATGTGAATGTTACGATTATTCTAGAACATGCCGTCCAAACGGAAAAATTTTCATCTATGTATCCAATATACGGCAGATACCATATCGTTATACATGTATTTTTCCCAATAGCCACAATGCAAAAAATGAGACTGTTAAGTCCACCCACCGTTATAACTAATTTATCGTTATATGTATGTGGTATTGTTATAAGTGAAGTGCACTGTAGAAGGCAGGTTTAACTGTAGTTGACCAAAGAATACATGTGGTATTTCTGGGTATATCAGTCAAAATGAACTTCTCCAGTCGTACAGTTGAACCCCTCAATAACAAAGTCGACGAGGAAGTGATGTTTGTTCATTCTGGTCAAAATTTCATTGTGACGAAAATAGAAAAACATGCACACTAATGGCAGTACAGATAGCCGGGCGAGTTGATATGTATCCAGTCAGTCAGTTGGTCAGTCGGTCAACGAACTTTATCCACAAATTGTCCTGAGTAGCCGATGCCCCTCAAGAAGGCGGGTCGGCTGCGGGCCGCACCCACGTTGGTACAGGAAGGGCATGCACCGCAAACTGTGGGCCCTCTGGACAGCCCAAATTTAGACCTCCCGGTCCGAGCTGGTGATTGCAGTCTTCCAGGCATCCTCTGTGCTGACAGGCTTGCCATCGCGCAGCGCCGTGCATTGCCAGAGCATGTGAGCTATCGTGCATTATCTCTCATTGCAACGAGGGCAGTGAGTCTTTATGCTGTCAATAAACTTACTGTAAACTAAGGACGACGGGTAATTACCAGTTTGCAGCATTCGTAAAGTAATTGACTGGGCCCTCGACAGTTGCGGGTACGAGAACCCACGCCTGGGCAATTGATAGTGCTTACATATTTCGTTAAAGGAGAGGAGGGAATCAAGCTGCTGGATGCTTCTCCCAAATGAGAAAACGAGTGCCCGTCGCGGTGAGACAGTGCGTTGTGCGCGGGCATTGGCAGGCTCATTGGCATCAGGGATAACAAGGTGGACATTCTTGCCCATGTGGGCAGGAAGCCAGGTGATGTGACCATTGATTGCAGTGCAACTTGGAATTTCGGTAAGAATATTGGCTGCCTGCTTACAAACTGACCTCGTCATGAATGCTTGTACAGCAGTTCGAGAGTCAGTGAAAATGCGCGTGAGCGTGGGAATAGCCACAGCCAATGCTATCGCAGCCTGCTCAGCCCTGGCTGGCATGGTAACTGGAAAAGACGCTGCCGTGAGGGGTTTACCGTCAAGGTCAGTGACATCAACCACGAAATCGGCTGTTCCAAGATACTATGCTGCGTGCACTTGTCTGTCTCTTTCTTGTTCTGTACTGTACTGTAAAAAAAGTTGTAAAATGTATGCACACTAATTACGTCGCACATCAAAATTTATTTAAAACCACTACTGTTCCTTCGAAATCAGGTATGGCTACCATCTTGTGCTGCACAAGGGTGCCAATATGACGTTTTTATTTATTTATTTATTTATTTATTTATTTATTTATTTATTTATTTATTTATTTATTTATTTACAGGTACTGCAGGCTATACTCGCTGTTATGCTGTTTTTTGAGTATGGAACTGTATGCAGCAAGCCGCATGAGATGCTGAACTCCTCTACAATAGCCACCTTTTCTCTGCTTTTTGCAGCTTTGGAGATATTCAACTTATCCTGCGGAAAACTTACAATTTTCAATATGAGATGGTGCCTTCTTAACCAGAAAACAACATTGCATGTAAGCAAAGCGCCGGAGAACTAGGAGTGCGCACGGAGAAACACACAGCAGCAAGCAGGCAACACGACCCCACTTTTGTTGTTGTTGTCACTTGAAACGTCCCATGCCGACATCAGAGGTGTTAGCAATGAACTGTTCTCAGTAAAAACAAAAGAACAAAAAAACTCTTTTTCACTTCTTGCTGATGCTAGTCACTGATGCTTGTCAGTGGAAACGTATGCGCCTGACCTGTCGAATGAGCTGCGCTGAAACTTTCGAACTTCAGGTTTACCAACTACATCAACGGTTGAAAAAAATGAAAGCTGTGGAACACTACCGGAAACTTCCTGTTATTGTGGGAGTGCTTTTTGACATCCCTTCGCTGCCAAGAGGGTGCAAGTGCATTTACTTTATGGACGGTTGCCACAAATGTCAGATCACTTTGTTGCCACGAGGATTGCATTGTTGAGGGCGTCCCTCATTGAGGAGTGAAACTGTATTACTCAATCTTGGGCAAAAATAACGTCATAGTAAACGCATGAAAATCAAAGGACGGTGGCGGGGAATAAAAAGAAAAATCTATTACAGAAAAAAAAAACATTATGCAGAATTATATCAACAAGATTTCCCTGTAAAGCATGCTCTGCAGGGAAGCACTGCAGTGAAAAAATTCAGTTTCTCATTTTACTAATCGCAGCAACAGGGGTTGCCCTGTGAACAGGTTCTTCTGGTATTCAAACACGAAGAGGACCCAAAACATGCTACTCACAAATTCAGAGTCTGGCTCTTCAAAGCGGTAATTGAACTTGTGCTCAAATGTTTCCTGTTCCTCGAGAATAGCCTCATCTGCACTCAGGTCTTCATCGTCTTCTGGCTGGGCTGCTGGTAACCTGCTCTTTTCCAAGTAACGCTTGTTGAGAATGTAGTCACGAAGGAATTCCTCAGCTTTGTCCAAGTTGCTGCTGTTCCAGTAGTCATGGAGGTAGCCCTGAAAAGTACCGCAGAAAAACAACAAAGGACGTTAGACAGTCACTTTAAACAGCTTCGCTACTAAAAGAAAGATACATCATTAACTCAGTCATCTATACCGCGGTTACTACGATACAGTTAAAAATCTTGGAGGACGCTTGAGCTTCACTGTCAAGAGGAGAACATGACATAATTGGGCCCCATGCACATCGCCTTCTCAAGTGCTAGTCTCGCTCAAGTTTATGCCTTAGCCAGTAAGGAAACAAATGACTGTGCGTGTAACATTGGCCTTTTTGAGCTATACTAGTATGCTTACTGCTAGTACAGTTCTTAAGTGCTCACCATGCCATAACTTTTCCTTTAGCAAATCAGCAAAGGGCCGACTACATGTACGTAAGGCAACATGCGAGCCTATGCAGCTGTTCATTTTGATGACGCTTTTATTGATGATGATGGTTGAATATGCCTTAGCGCTTTGTAATGGGTGGGTTTTAAAACACCCCCACATTGCACAACTTACACGTCTTGACACCTTCTACACTTCTTCCATGCAATATTACATGCAGTGAGGAGATTCCTTCCACTACATAATATTCATATAGCATTTCACCCCCCTTACTGAAGCAGTTTTAAGAGCATTGTGGTAGAGCACCTGCTTGTAATGCAGACAGCCTGGGTTCCATTCTCACTTTGAACCGAAAACTTTTCTTATTTATTTTATTTCCATCTTTTTCAATTTTTTGGTCACAGAAAAGATAATTTTTCACAGCAACAGGAGCTTAATTTTGGGTGAGTTGGTTCATCGTAATTGCATTGTAGTAATATCGTGGTGCATTCCGACCCAGACACCCGAATTTCCACGAAATTAACTCTTTGGCACTCTTTCTTGGTAGGAAGCGCAGCAACTATTACACGGAACACACAACACAAGCGCTTAACAGTAGTTCTGTGCATTAACAGTAGTTCTGTGCAAATTCGTTAATTCAGTGATGATATCTGGTGTTGCAGTGTCTACATTGTTAATGATTCGACAGACTTATCTGAAAGGCCTTTTGAGCACCCATGTGAAGCTAGATTGTTGTGCCGACATCCTTATGTGTACCATCCACCTTCTAGTCTGACACTGGACACTCAAGGAAAATATGCAGTCATCACTGATGGCTGAAATACTGAAATAGTGCTACTTTCGTGACAAGGAAATGCTTATACCTGAAATAAAATGTTATTCTAGTAGTCCTCACAGTATTAGCGGACGAGTCACCTGCCAGGAAAAGGAAGAAGGCCTTTCTGAAGTAGTGGTTGCCTTGTGCCTTTCCTGTGAGGCCACTGACATACGCAAAGGGTTAATGGAATGCAGTGTTACTGAACGATAGTATTGACCTCTTGTGATGCTTTATGTAACCACAGTTTTAGACACGCTACTATTTGCCTAGCGTTTTCGAGGAAAGAAAGGATTAAAAGGCAACTTATTCGCAATTACGTTGCTCAAACGCATTTACACCACAAGTAAAATGCAAAATATTTCTGCAATAAAAATTTTGAGCTTGCCTCGTTGAAGTGGGCCCCACTAGATGGCACCACCTATTCAGCCTAAACAGGCGAAAACTAAACTTTTGCCCCAATCACGTCACTCCCCATGGTAACACCAAGAGGTCCTTTTTTCCATGAATCAAACATTAACGATGAAGCAGCATTTTATCATGTGTTGTAATGCATGGAAGGTTCTTTTTTAATTGCTACTAGTTTGATTACTAGTCGTTAATTGTAGCCAAGCCCTCTTACGTCATTGGGATTGTTTTAAAATGCCCCACTCATGGCGTGTATGATGTCGTACATTTGCCTTAAAGCACCGCTGCAGTATTAATGTTTTAGACATGCTCGAACATTTATCTTTCACTCTGATATGAATGGTTAATTTCCTTTAGTGTGCCATTAACTGAACGACACAGGTAATGTTCGAGCAATACATTATGAAGGCTGCCATGCAAGCCTTCATAGATAAATGCACACTACAGAGAAACACCATCTTCACAATAATGGTGTACTTACGTATAAACCTATAAGTACCGCCCTGGCTGAAAAACAATAGCAAAGTGAATGAAGAGCACACGACGCTACACCGAATTTCCAAGGCTCGGCTTACAGTAAAACTGAACTACCGGCTTAAAAGAAGACGCGGGTCTTAAAACGATGAAAAATGGCCAAAAAATGATTTCTGCGCCTCTTTGCCGTTTATACCTCTAAGCATCTACTCTCAAATTACCAATGCCCAATACACTTAGAAAATGCGATAAAATAGGCCTTTTTCAAAAGCACCCTGGCAGCAGTAAATTGCCCTAAAAAGCACAAAATTTGTTCAAACATGGCACGCGTGCCATGAGCGTTGCAGCGGGCCGAGCGTCACCATCTTGAGCTAGATTTGAAGCTATTTCCATTGTGCGCAATTTGCGCCATCTCAAAATGGTGTCATCCAAGCGGAATGGCCGCCGTCGTGGGTTTTCTGAAGGTCGTTCACGGGTTGCTGATTGGCTATCACTCGGCGGACATTTTGAGTGCCGCATACCGGGGCTCCCATTGGCTGACATGGCCGGCGTGCTTTTCAAGAGTGTAGTTCCACGTTTCCCATTGACTGGCGCGACCAACGCGTGTATTTTTTTGCTTGCACGTTCACCCTCCTGGTTGTCCGATTGTGTACGCCTGCTCTTGCGCTTGTGTATGTTTCTTGGCGCACAGTGTTTGTGTTTTGTGCGGGTAGTTAATCCACGCGATCGAGATGTTTGGTGACTCATCTCAAACTGTCCTCGCGAAAAGCTTTTTTTGGAAGCAGTCAAAAGCGGACTCAGAACAAGAAGGCGCCGGCAAGAAGTGCACCGTCGGGGCAAGAGTTTGGTTGAGTCGGCGCCCATTAGGCACCTTTACGTTTACAATCCGCTCCGTGTGCAGAATGATCTCGCGAGCAGCGGAAAAAAGAGCACATGTCACGCTCCACTTATGAAGGCGATTGAGTGATGGGTGAAGGTGCGTCCGCTTGGTTTCGCGGCAATTTCACAAATGCACATGTGAGAAACACAAAATCTATGCAGTTCCCTGCACTCTCTTGGGACCCTACATCTGCCCGTGGCTGTGCACAAGAGACACTCAGCTCATAGCGACCTATTACACAGGACAGCAAGCATGCTGCCTAACATCCAGGTAGTTAATTCATATGAATAGAGTTTTCATTAATTTACGAGGAAGCATTGGCTTTATTTTCACACCCCATGGTACTTCCAGGACCCCCCCTCCTTCCCTCCAACCACTTGCCATGGTGGGGCTCAGATCTTGCTGTCCACAGTGGAAATTTTTTTTAATGATGTATTGGATAAAATAAGACATTTTCTGTTTTGTTTAGCAGGGAAACAGATAGGGAACATCCAAACAAAATTTACTGTTGAAGATTCCTTTTAGAAATTTCTGTAGTGAGTGTTGAAACTTCAAATGAGACTTTCTCAGCTTCACAATTTGTTTTTGCCAGCTTGACTAGCCTTACAGAACTTTTCGTTATGTTTTTGTAAGCCAATTTTAATAAATGTTGTACCGTTGACCTCGTAAGGAATCGAACTGTGAAGCTATGCTATTTTTTTTATGGCCAAGTTGAACATATAAGGTTTTGTGAACAATAATCTGAGCAAATTCCCCTTAAAAATTATGGGGCATCAATATAATTGAAAATTTTCATATGATGACGGATATCAGCATCAATATAAATAGCATAGCTCCTAATAGCAGATCTTTGGCTACAGCTGCTTCTTAAATTGAACCAAAAAATATCGAGGGAAAGTGCCTTAATCATCCGTAAGAAATGACCTAACTTGACTTCACTTATTTTCTCATAATCTGAGAACTACTTGAAGTACAATAAAACTAATTAGGTTTTTTTTTTTAAAACAGGAGAAAGAAACACATATACACACTCAATTCCATTCATATATCTCTAATAAAAATTTCATTTTTAAGACCGCCGTCGCCCCTTAATCTATGTTCAATGTTAAGCACTTCGTACACCTAGGTAACATTTAACAACACAACAATCTGTTTGGTGAGCCAAGTATGCAACTTAAGAGATGGCCCAATGCAACCAACCACTCACATGCAAAAACAGAGCATGGGAACAAAAAGTTTCTGATGTACTGGTCACCAGTATCAAGCGAGTTTACGGATTATGAGAACCTAGGGCACTCATCACATGGCAAGCATCAAAGAAAATGTAACACTGCACATGATTATTCCTAAAGCAGTAATCCCTACACATTGATAACAGTGCAAACACAAGGAACACATACCAATTTCTCAACATCTTTCTTTTGGTGAATCTTATCCACCTCTCCTTTCAGCCACTTCCTGTATTCTTCATCAGCCTCGGCCTAAGAAAAAATGGAACAACAACATCAGAGAGGAATGCAAAATCGGTACAAGACGGTTTAGTTGGGCCAGTTAGTGTAATATCGAAAAAATGAGCAGTTTACCAAAAAAGTGCAATGAAAACATGCGGGATTAAGGTGCCTCCAACAACAAAACATTAACCCCTGGGGAACATTTTCTCTTAAGTCCCTCAAGAAGAGTGCTAATTGCACAAATAAAATTGTGTAAGGTATCGCAGCAAAGTTGAACATCTAGCCTTAATTTTATGCCCTCATTTATAGTTGCCCTGCAGAGACACACCACATAGGATGCTAGTAAGGAGCATCAAGGTCTGTTTTATAAGAAAAAGATCATCTTAAAACACGATAGAGCTTTAGAATATTAGAAGGTATTCACGAATATTCAAATGACTATTAAATTATTCGAATTTAAGCTATTCAAAATGAACGAATAAGCTTGTGAACATTAAACTGCACATGCCAACCCCCTGTAATGGTGGCATCACCACAGTGTAGAAGTCGTATGCCATTGAAACACCTTTCTAAAATATGTGCCACTGCAATGCCTCATTTCAAAGTTAGATGAGTGCGACAAATCATCTGATACGTTAAAAAGCTTGTTAGTTGGACTTAAATGCTCTAAGTACTGTAAATTGTAAAACATAATCTGCTTCAGCGGTCATCCACTGGCATCCTACTGTAATTCAAATCCTGCAACTACTCAAAAATGTTTTCACGTAACCTCGAGCCAGGAATGGCATTCCCACATGCCTTGTTTCAATTAAAAAAAGATTTTGCATGGTAGTAAGGTCATGACAAGTATGCTCATTTCTCTGTCTAATACAGTAAAAGCTTGTCCATTCGAAGTCACTGGGGCCGCGAGAAAGCTTTGAATTAAGCGGGTTTTCGAATTAACAGTACAAAAAGTAGGATGCAAGGAACTTGAAACTATTCAAAGTAATTGGTGCTCGTCGTTTGCTGTGCCGGCTAGCTTGAGGCTCCAAAGGTCAAGTTTTCCAGCAATACCTGGTCTTTCTTTTGCCGCGATAATGGAGGAGCGATGGGCTTCGCTGCTGCCACCGAAAAAAAATTAAATAAATAAAACTCGATCGTGATAGACTAAAATGTGCACTTGCAGAAAACAGGACATCTTCACTGCAACACAGTAGTGACGCGCGAGCAGCATGTCGCCTGCTCCTCGCTGCGTCAGCATGTCATGATGCAACCATTCGCACATTCTTACTATCATAATTATGAATTTAGCACTGGCCCATATGGCGAAGCTAACGATGTGTTTTGGCTGGAAAAAATATATTTTTGAAACTTTCGAATTTAGTTTTCGAAGTAGGCGATGCTGGCAAGAATTTTGCCAGCAGTGCAAAGACGCGAATTGCTGGAGCAAACGGCAATCGAAGATTCGCATACATCACAATTTCCACTAAACTGTTCTTTATTAATTTCTTTAGAACCCCAGAAAGAATGGGCAAACCATGACCCGCTGACGTTGCGATAAACATGCAATAAGCTGCCCGCGTGTCACTGCTGTGTTGCAGTGAAGCACGGCTCATTTTCCGCAGGCGCACGTTTTGGTTGATCACAAGACCTTTTTTCTTCTTCCTTTTTTTGCGCTAGAAGTAGCGAGACTGAAATGCTTCAGCTGCCCCTCATTAGTATCATATGTTGCATTGCCTTGTGGCAATTAATGGCCATCGTTTCCGCAAATTCACGGCGAAATCGGGATCTAAAACTGGCACATGGCACTCAGTTTCAAATTAACCAGACTGGTGCCAGCCGCCGCTTCAAATTATCCAGTCAAACTTGCATGGGAAAATACGTGGCTGCAGAAATCCTTTGAATTAAGCGAGATTTCAAAATAACAGAGTTTTAATTAACAAGGTTTTACTGTATATGAAATATACTATTCAATCTGAAATTGTTTGACCAAATCACCATTTGCTTTGAATTTAAAATTGACTATTTGTACATTTCTAAATACTAAACATCTAGGGACAAATAAACGATTAAAACATAAATTTCTCTGTAATCGTAACGAATAAGTAGCAAACATTTTGCACTGCCAATTGAAATGTCTCTGTCTCTGTAGAGATGATCACCTCAAGACTCCTATATGAAGGGAAGAGGAGATGAAGGGAAGAATTTGAAAGGAACACTGCTGTTACAAATTCCTTAATTTTTTAAATTTCGGCACACATTTTTATGAAACTTTGTGTGTTTATGTACATTTGTGTGCCGATTTCAAATATAAATTTTTTTTTCTAATAATATAATGTGTAGCTTTTAAAATAAAATGGAATATATTTCATGTGCGCTTTGGGGAGCAAAAATTTAGGTAAACTGCGAGAGTTATAGTAAATAAGCATACCACCATAATCTGGAAACAGAACAGTGTGCAGTGAAATAAAATTGGATGTTCTAAGCCCATTTAAATCAAATTTATTCTTATTGTTGTTGCTACCAACACAAAAGGAGTTCTGTGCTAGACATCACAGAGGGTCAAGCCAGTCTCGCACCCTTCCAATATTTCAGAAATGCTGCCAAACTTTTATTCCCCCCATGTACAGTAAGTAGCCAGCTGGGTTTAGTCTTGGTTAGGGGGGGGAGACACTGTGCCTGAAAGCTTTTTTTCAAAGTTCTTAACAGATTTCAATGAAACTCGCTGTGTTTATATATGTGTGTGTGCTGTTTCAAAAATGCAATTTTTCCTTATTTTCGATGGAGGAAAGAATGTTGTAGGCCGATGTGCTCAGATATGAGTGCAGGTTAAAGAACCCCCAGGCGGTCAAAATTTCCAGAGCCCTCCACTACGGCATATCTCATATACGTATAGTGGTTTTGGGATATTAGACCCCACTTATCAATCAATCCTAGCAGATGTACTTTTTAAATTCCAGGTGCCCTTTTGGGAGCCATACTTTGCCTAAACATTGCCACAATGCGGATAACTGGTCAACAAAATAAACTACACATTAATGCCACGAAATCTAAGTTTGTCACTTCTTCCTCTAAAATCATTTTTCAGGATCTCCATCATTAACATTTGCTTCCAGCACACTCTATCCTACTGATAATGTCTTGTTTCTTGGTGTCACATTAGATAAACACCTAAAATTTGATGAGCATGTTCTGACTTTAACGAAAAGGCAGCTTTTGGCATTAGAATATCAATTAACGTTTATAATTTCTTCAATATAGAAACACTGGTCTCTCTTTACTATGCTTCCATTCATATGCATATTAATTATTGCATATCATCATTGGGAAACACCTATCACCCTTGCAGCACACTCAAAATGAAGCTATTTATATCATGACACATAGCAACTACACATCAGAAGCATCTTCGTTGCTCATCGCTAACGGCATTTTGTCCTTGGGAAAACTTCGCAAATAGTACTCACTCGCAATTCTGATGCCCAAATCTATCAACGGAAAGCTTCGATTTCCCATAGTCACCAAATGCCAGCATCATCACTCACTGTCAACCCATTTCGCTTCCAACAATAGCTATTTATTACAGAGACCCAGAACTAATTATGGCAAGTTCACCAGTAACTTCTCAGCCACACAACTGTGGAACTCATTACCATGCCATATTAAGACTATATTTAATTTCCTGACATTCAAGTTCAATCTTCGTTCTTACTTGCGTTCAGCATAATCATTTCATCATCCCCACTTTTTTAGCCTTTTTTATAAACAAATCATGTTAATACTATGTTTCTTTTATTACAGTGTTTAGTTTGTGTTCATATATAGCTGCATTCTACATACTTTTGTTACTCTTTCCTTATCGGAGGTCCCCTGTACAGTCTGTTGACTTTGGGACCTCCCTCTGTATAATCTCCATAATCCCCAATTGTAACTACCAATTTTGTGCAAATAAATAAATGAAATGAAAAGTGAGGGACTTACAAAGTAAATAAGCAAATTAACAGCCACTTTGTGCTCCTTCGATGCAATTTTAAATCATTTACAGTTGAGTCTCAACTTTTTTTTTTTTTTCAGAACAATACAGGTACTAACCAAAACACATGAAAACAAAAAAATCGGTAATTTTTTACATAACCTGTTTTTCGACCTGCATCTCCCCTTAAAAAACCTGGAATGGGTATAGAGTGCAAGAAAACAAGGACAGTTATTCTAAGCCCATATAAACACAAGCTGTGGCACATTGAATATTTGTGACAAATTGCAGCTTGACGTAGACTCACTGGCTAATGCTCAACATACCATAACTGTTGTTCAAATGGGTTTAAAGCATCCATTCTTGTCTTCTTACACTATGCACTCATTACAGGTCATTCTGATGTGCTTGATTACTTGGTAACTCTCTCACTTTAGGCAAGGCGTGGCTCTCAAAAAGCACATGAAATGTTGGACATCTTAAAAACTACATGTTATACCAGAATACTTGATATTGCATACTTGATATTTGCACACAAATATATATAAACTTAGCCAGTTTTGTCTCAATCGAGTAAGAGAGGGAAAATGATTGGACAAGTTGAGATAATGTGTTTGAGTATCCTTAGATGGTGGCAAACAGTTCTTAGGCCCAAGTGTCATCTTCGGCTAGCCTGACCACTAGTAGCTGGTCCTGGATCTTTGGGCTAAACCACGTGGTTATCCACTGCTGTGCGTTCAGATATTTGGTGTTTTCCCATTCATGAAGTTGGGACAAGTTCAGATAATGTGTTTGAGGTCTGCCCACTGATTGCAGAGTTTAGATTATTAGAGTAGAGGTCTGGATAGTAATGACTATAAGCGATTGGGTTTGGGAAGGTGCTTGCAATAGGCACCATACTGTTGCCTGCTGTTTATTTAATGAGGAATGTGGTGTAGGGTAATGCTGTATCCCTCAACAATAATTTTTTTAATTATTTTCAGGGCCCATGTCTTCCATCCTACTTCTTTTGAAGGAGAATGCAGGTCTCATATTTTTTATTTTTATGGTTGGGTGAACAGAATTAAATTTAACAAACTTGACCAATTTCTTTGCAGAACTTTTTATTAAATATTTGGTAGTTGACATTGAAACAAAAAATGTGCCATTTCTAAAAGCATATTTGTAGGAGGTACTTTTGGCAACTCTAGTTAGTTAAAAATACAAACAAAGAGGTTGATAGGCAGGCTAGTTGATATATATCCATTGTGAAAATTTCGCAGCAGAAATAAATGAGACTAAGTAATAAGGTACATAAACAAGCACATGCTTGCATTGCCAAGTTGTCATAATGAATCGCACAAAGAAACATAGACGACTACCAGAGAGCTGGCTTAGCCAGCGATGCTGATCTGGCTGTTTTCAATGAAGTTCGAGTGCAAAATAAATAGACACAAATATGAAAACTTTTCCCATATACTATTTCTGATAATCATAACTGTAATTTGGTGAACAACATTATAAGATAATAATTAGCATCACCAATACTTTGTACTTTGTTTTTGTGTTTTTTTTCTCATTAAACAAAGTTGCTAAATACATGCGCAACAAATATGCTTTTAAATATGGCACATCTTTTGTTCTCACAAAGCTATTAAAAATTTACAAAAATATTCTAAATCTGTGGAAAAAGCTGACTGAGTATTAAATTTCATGCAATTCGCCCAACTTTTCAATACACATTTTTTAAGGATGTACATCTCGCCTTCTTTTATCCTCTTTCCTCTTCTCTCTTTCTCACCTTTACTTCCTCACTGTGCTTCGCTGTCTTCAGTAGTGACCCATCATCGTCCTCATCGTCATCGAAGTCGGCGAGGGCTGCCTTGAAGCTGCACAAACCACCACAATACAAGAAGCAACATAAGTACTTAGTGAGCAATCAATTAGTAAAGCATAGCTGAAACAAATCTTGTAAGAACAATGAGAACAACATTCATAAAGTTTTCGCAAAGGAACATTCACAAAGCAAGAACTCACTCCAACTTTAGAAATCACCAAACATAATCTAATATAAAATATTCATCATCTAATTTCAATGGCAGTATCAAGACTCGCGACGCCCTACACATTGCAAATGCGACCACACTGTCATTTCAGACTGGAACTTTTTTTTTTTTTTTCGTGCAACGTGTGGCTCTGACTCTATTTTCTGAAAGCGTAAAAAAAACAAAAATGAAAAGCAATATACAATATAACAACTACACAGGACAAGCGCTAGTCCTATGTTTTTCTTTTGTGGTACCATCTTTATCTTGGCCATGACACCCAATTTTTCCCTCATAATCTGTGTTATGCTGGTTAATCCTTCGATGTTCACAAACAAGCTACTGATATACCTGAACAATTAGACAAGAACTTAATTTAAAACGAGCATTTTTATAAACATGCGAGGGGCTCGAGAGGTAGATAGCAGTGCGCCAACCGTCCCGTGACTTGACAAGCCATTTGTTTTGCAAATGCTTGTAATCCAGCTAATAATATTGTTTAGTGGTCAGCTGCATGTACAATGGGGCTATTGGAGCTCGCTTGAGTTGGGCATTTAAAACTGAGTGATTTGCAGAGGCTGAAAGCTAGGTAGCAGACGAAGGCTCCACAGCATGAAGCACATGACACGCCATGGGAAAATGACGATTGCCGGCGGTGGGCGGGGTTTACAACCGGCAACTTCTAGGGCTCATTTTACAATGAAATGTTCTGTTACAGGCCATTTTTATTACATGTACAGGCCATTTTTATTACATGTACAGGCACAATAGGCCCACTGCTT
Organism: Rhipicephalus microplus; assembly: GCF_043290135.1. NCBI lineage: Eukaryota > Metazoa > Arthropoda > Arachnida > Ixodida > Ixodidae > Rhipicephalus > Rhipicephalus microplus. The sequence continues at coordinate 5,807,849 of NC_134709.1, read as the reverse complement.
CTATACTTCAGTGAAAAATATGTGGTGGGTGACTGTGTCATGGCAGTTAATATAATTTTGCATGCTTCACCTTGACGTATAGTTTGTGTTTAAGTGTTGTAGCAGCCTGATTGCCGAGAGAGCTCTATAAAAAATTTTTATCCCCTAATACCAATGAACACCTCCTATCTATATTGTCTAAACTAAAACGAGTAATAAAGCAATAAAAGCGTTATGCAAGACCTGTGCTTGCATAGTCATCATTCTACAATACTACGTATAATAAAGTTTATCTCAGCTTCATATTCAGTCAATGTAACTACTTTTAATTAGTTATAATTAGGTTATGCCCGACGTCGATTTTGGCCGAAATCTCGTCTGGCCAGGAAGTAATGGCATTGTACATAGAAGGAAAAAGACCAGATGTCAACCAAGTTATGGTACCGAGTTATGCCTCCTATAGAATTTAAATCCTTTCTTCTTGAAATGAACTCTACAAGAGTAAAAATGGTGTGTGTTTCCTCACAATTTTATTTAAGGCCGACTGCTTGTGGGCATTACAGGGTTAATGAAAACAAAAAGTGAACAAACCTTCTTTTTAGGTGTTCCTCTTCAGCAGCAGTGGCAAAATGGCCCTGCTTATGTTGGGTCGATAGATCGGCATCTCCTTCGACATCTTCCTCGTCCGACGGCATGCTGCATCAAACAGAAAGAAAGGCAAAAGTGAACAATACAAAATAACACACAGACAGACAGTTCATCAAGTCAACATTCTCAAACAGTATTTATAATAGAACTGAAAATGTTACAGAGTTATCCCATAATGTGTGAACTCCAGTGTCCGCTCACACATCACTATGCGCTTTTCCAGAGCTCTGGAAATTTCGACTGTCTGGTGTTCTTTAACATCTACTGACATGGCACAGCACACAGGCCTCTACCATTACACCTCCATCAAAATGTAAGCGCCATGACCAGAATTGAACCCGAACACCATAACCACTGCTTCACCGCGGCAGACTGATGCTGCAATACGAAACACGATGGAAACTTAAAAGACATCAGCCACGAAAATAAAAAAAATTCAGTGGATTCCACGGCTTGTGGGAATAGGTGTCATTCAAAGCAGCCAACGAGCGATTGTCTAGGCTGCATCTTTTAGCTTTTAGCCTACAACCTGCCAGCATATTCACAGTGTACAGGGAAAGTGGATAAAACGTAGACCAACAGAATGCCTAGACAGACATCATAAATGTAAACTTGCATGTTAACACGTTCACATGTTTGAAAACAAATCAAGGTAATGCACAGCGATTTCCCAGGCCACATTAAACCTAATTCGAAGTCGTTGTGACCAGAGTTCATGCACGGCCTCTGATACAACCGTCCAAAAGGGGATCTCAGAGGACAGAATTTGTTTCAGTGAAATGCATGCTGCCGCTCTTACTTATGTCGAAAGTTGTGAAAGCTTCAAGACAATAGAACGATGTTGCAAAAAAAAGAACTAGAAACGGGGGGCACATAACTAGCTGAGCTCCAGCCCATCAGTGGCGGCCAAAGTGAATATAATTCATGATGTTATGTTAATACATCAAGAATCACGCCCTAGTTATAAAAAAAAAAAAAAGCTTTCATTGTAAATGCTTACCCTTGTTTCTCAATTATCAGCTTCCTTTTGTAGTCCTTCAGGAACATGGGCTTTTCCTTTTTTTGTTTTTCCTTAACTGGCTCACCCTCACCTGCATCACCTGTGGCACAGGACACAGCACAGTAGTAAAAAACAGAACAAATATGAGGGAGTACCAGCGTTCAACAAGTGCAATGAACACACACATATTCAAAACCTGTGACCCACAAGACTGTATGGGACCCCCCCCCCCCCCCCCCCCCCGGCACTTCATCAGAACCCAACCCCCTCCCTCTTCACTTCCTACCTGAAGGCTAACATGGCAGTTCCGACCTCAAATAGAGTTAGATGAAGTTAGATAAGAACACAGAGAGATCACATCCAGTCGGAAAATCCAGATCACTTCCAACAATGAATACCCCCACAACTTTTGGCATGTAGCTATGTACATTCGTGTATGTAGCTTTTTTACGCTAGCTGAGTAAACCTGTGGCAAAAACAGGGCAAGACACATTATTCATTGAATAAACTGAACGTTCTTCATAGTCGTATTGACTTAACTTCAGCATGCTGCGTATGACTCTAGCCGATAATTTTGGTGAAAGTACAACAATGTTCAACAAGCCTTTCGACATTCCACGTTCCAAAAGCAAAGTTGAAAGTACCGCTTTTCCTTTTCCTTCTTGGAGTGCAATACTGAGTGCGCTGAAGTTATGATTATGCTGATATTATGCTATGTGAATTCAAGACATTCGTAGACAGTACATCATAATTCGCACCAGAAGGGGTTAATGTAGATATTTGCGATTTGACCAGGGACAGTCAGCAGCAAAACTAACATGGAAAGATTTGTTTGTTTTTTTTCCTGGCTTTTAACCAATATTTGTAAACTGAAAATTTGTGACAAGTGTGCCAGAGGTAAACGTGATTTTTATTCTATTAATAGCAATTCATCTACTCCTGTCTGCTTCAGGCAACTTGGCCCTCTGCCTCAAACGGAAGCCGACCCTTGATATAAAATTATTACAGTATTTACTTGAATAATGAACGCACTCGCATAATAAATGCACCCCCAACTTCAGTCATCAAATTCGGATTTTTTCCCCCCACGTAATAAACGCATCCCCTACATTCATCTGCTGCAGTCCTGCTAACCGACACCTAGTGCCTCTTCACCCTTTGGATCTTGTCGTTTTTTATTACATTGCGACACCCCTCAACCTAGAAGTGTGGCCGCTAGCTTGGGCTAGTTGGTATAGCATGACAATAGTTATAGTGTCCTCGTTTGTTCTCGCCCCATAACTATGGTCACCCCTCAACCACCTCCGCTCCCCCCCCCCCCCCAACCCTGTTCCCTGCCCCTGCTTTTCTTTCTGTGGGCAGAGCACATCTGTTGTCTTATCTAGCTGGGTGGGTTTAGGGTTGGGAGTGTAGAGACATCACAGCTAGCTGATAAGCACACAGCAGGGAAGGTAAGGAAACTGCCCAGGCCAAGGGACATCCTTCCCTTCCTGCCAACCACTCTGCCAACTGTCCCTTCATTCCCCCTTTCCCAAACCATGAGTGCACTGTCCCCCATGAGTGCAGGCTTTTGGGTGTCCCGAGATAACAAGCAGATACCACTGTTGCAGTTAAATGGTTGGGAGAAAAGATAGTCGCAAAGAAGACAACCTGCTGCGTCTCTCGTACACGCGTTTGTTTTGTGCCATTTTACCTACGTTGCCGCTATACAGAAGTGGCTACGTGCTGAGCGCGATCAACTCAATGCGCTTATTCGCAACGTGGTCAAACGAGCCCTTGGCCTCCCTATCACCACTCCAACGTACAAACTCCTCGAGCTTGGCGTACATAACACGCTAGAAGAGATCGCCGAAGCTCAGGAACGCGTGCAATTGACCCGACTCACTACCACCAAGGCGGGCCGCCATATTCTGCGCGAGCTCGGCTTCTTCTCCTCGAGGGCCAGGGACCCCCCAGAGTTGACTCTATTTCCCCGTGAAATCCGCGACCTTATCACGATCACTCCCATACCACGAAATGTACACCCCGAATACAACAGAGGCAGGCGCCTTGCGCGGGCGACCGCCATTCTCAAGCGCGTAGACATGGAAGCGGACAACGTCTCTTTCGTGGACGCCGCTGCCTATCGCAACAACCAAGCCTTCGCCGCGGTCGCGGTATCATCCGCGCAGCAGACTCTTAACTCAGCCACAATCCTCACCCGAAAACCCGAAGTAGCAGAGCAAGTAGCTATAGCTATAGCTATGCTCGACAGCAAACGGGAATTCATCTACAGCGACTCCAGGCCGGCCATCAAAGCCTTCGAACGCGGAGTCATCTCCGACCAGGCGTTACGTATCCTGCGCAATGCGGACCCGAGTGCCCTGAAGCACCACACTGTCATCTGGTTCCCCGCCCATCTCGGCCAGGTGCCGGGTGCCCTATCCAACCTCAACGAGATCGCCCATGATGCAGCGCGCGCACTTACCGACCGCACTGCCATAGGGCAACCTCATCTTGCTGGGTTAGATACCAATCGGGATGCACCAATTACGTACAATGAAATTACAAAGCACTTTTACTTGGAATGCCGCATTTTTCCACCCCCACATCCGAAACTTAACCGACAGCAGAAATTAACCCTACGCCTATTACAGACACACACGTACCCAAACCTTGCCACGCTTCACGTTTATTATCCCGATGCATACCCCAGCGACACATGCCCATCATGTGGACACACAGCAACACTCGCACACATGCTCTTGGAGTGTAGAACAACTCCTCCCGACTCTACTTCAAGCAAGTGGGAGAGGTCCCTCAGAAGCTCACTTCTCGCCGACCAGCAATGGGCCGTCCAGCAGGCCCACGAAGCGGCCGCCAGGTACTCCCTGTCGGTCCCTACGTGGGAGACGCCCGCTACGCGCTAAGCGCGTCCTGCAGGACTGAAATAAAGTTTTTTCATTCCATTCCAAAGGGTTTTGATGACGTGGGGGGGGGGGGGGGGTGTCCCTGGGACAGCTTGCAGAAGATAGCGCCATCAACCACCGAAGATGACTAAAGTGCAACAAAGAAGCTATTTCCAAACAGTGTAGGAGTATGTAAATTGCGAAAGGCTAAGCGACCTAACTTTTTTTTTTGCATTATAACATTTTTCCTTCTCCCAAAAAAGTTTTCATAAAATTTACCCCGCGTAATAAAATGCACCCCGACTCTTTGCTTCGATTTTTCGAGAAAAAAAAAGTGCGTTCATTACGCCAGTACATAGGGTAGTCAATTCCACTAGCAATCGTTATTAATTACACATCTATACTATAATGAAAACAGATATACTATTAAAGTTAACCTTGATACAAGGTGCTTTGTGCCAATAACAACTGAGGAGAATGCACGCTTAAAATGAGCATGAAATATAGTGAAGGGTATTTAAGCATTAAATCAAAGCTTACACTAGGACAGCCAAGGCTTTAGGGGAAAAAAAAAATGCTTCCTCAGCCATTACGGTGCAACAATCATTCAAGCTTCTAAAAAATAAAGAAAAAGAAACACCCTCTGGCACTAAAGCAACACTTAAAATAAAAATTTCAAATGTAAATTGTGCTCGAACAGGTACAGTCATGAGTGACCAAGTGGAATCTGGCACTAAGCCTGCATGGCTGCCAGCACATTTTGTCATGGAAATGGGTGCTAGGCAAATGCATTACAACACGTGAAGTGCCTTGGCGATTATAGAGATTCCATTTTTAATATGACATAATAAATTACAGTTTTATGTGCCACAGCAGAGGGCTCCAAAAATTTCAACCACCTGAGTTTCTTGAAAATCTACACCTAAATCTCTAGATCCTCTCCAATGTCACCTTTTCCCTACATACTTCATGGTAGTCCAGTGCTAGAAGTAGATAACCATAAATATTTAGGCACTACTCTCAGCAGCAACCTTACTTGGACACCACATACAGTCGCACAAAAGCACTTCGTAAATTATAATTTTTAGAAAGGAAGTTGAAAGGAGCTCCGTCTAGCATAAATCTTTTGGCTTTTGAAACTTTGCTAATATCGAAACTAGAACATAAGCTGCAGTCATATGGGACCCTAGTATAAAAAAGATATCATACTTCTTGAAAAAGTACAATGTATGAATATTAGATTTATTTTTTACAAGTATCGAGCATTCTACTGGGCTAGTACATAAACGCAATTAAACAAGATTCCTTTCTTATAAACAAGAAAAAAGGCGAGTCCGTTAACATTTTTATACAAAATTATGTCGGGAAGTGTTGCATAAGATGTACCTTGTTGTATCCAACCAGCCACTACTAGAATAACCCGTAGTGAGCATGATTTATCTTTGGCACCCATATTTGAACAAACTGACACATACAAACACACTCATTTTCCCAGAACGGTTAATGACAGAAATTCACTGCCTCAGGAGATTTTCACGACTGAGAATTTTGCAGCATCACTGGAAAACTGTCCCTTCGGTGTTTAGTGTTCAAATGTCTTACAATCTTCTAGCTGTTTCACAGACATGTGGTCTGTTTTAGCACATCAATGCGTTTTATTGTTGCTGATAAAATTCGATTGATGTTTCTTTTGCCTCTCCTGCTTGGACCGAAATTTTCGTCCACAGTATGTCTGAATAAATAAACAAATTAAAGTGCGTGGGCCTCCAGCCTTTCTAACTCAATAAAATATGTCACCGGTGTAGCCGCAATGACTGAATTTGAAGTGCTTACCGCTCACTCAGAAAGCAGTGCCTATCAGGCAGGCAGATTGACACGCATAATTTCAATCAGTGAGATACAAAAAATATGGGGTACATGTGCAATAATGACACCTTGTGCTCACGAAGTAGTCAAAGACAAGCAAATAGTACAACACAGTATATGTATACATAAATTTCAAGTAGGTCATATGGCAGAACTTGGTGATATAATCTCAACGAACACCACCAGTGCCGAGCACATCGCAGCAGACGACACCGAATCAAGTTGTGTGGCTCTTGCAGTTCCTGCCAACGCCGTAGGTCACGACGGTGATTCGTGTTATATTTGAGTGCCGCACAAGAAGTAAGGGCAAATGAAATTAAAAAGAAAAGGACCAGACAATGGGACGTACTGTTTGCCAAAAGGGGTCACAAACGCATGCGGCTGCAAAAAAGAACTGTCGGAGAAGCAGAGCAGGTGGCTTATGGGCACATAAACAGAAAGGACGACAAGAGAGTGAACATACGTGTGTGTGCACTTCATAAGAGTGCAAGTTATGTTTCCAAGGCTCGTACAAAGTTGTTTCATTCCTTATATAGACACCACGGACAAGAACACTGCAGCACAAAGGATTCAAGTTCAACACTATACACTGCTTTGCTGCAGGCTGCACAATGCCCTGAATAATCCTCCTTTGTCATAAGCCTAAGGAAAATGATCAAAACATGCACACTTGCCAAACGATTCACCGTGCGAACATAAATACGGCGTGGGCGTGATCACTGAGATGTATGTCCCTGTGAGCTGAGTAGTGGCGGACATAAGAAAGGAACTGACGTCACTTACAAGGTAGGTATATACATGCATATACACAAAAATGACTTTTAAAGCGTGGCGCACAAATTACCACAACAGTGCGAATACAAAGTTAGAACAGTGCAGTTAAAAAGGAAGAAGACCAGACAAGCCAGGGTTTGGCAATGAAATTGATAAACTTGGAACAACATTAGGGGTTAAAGGCAGCTCACTAGATGCGACCCGTGCTTATGTGACAAATATACTCAGCAAACCCAGAAAGGGACTGCCAACACTTCCCAAACATGACCTGAATGTAGTTGTAGATAATTTCACTACAAAAGTCACCACCTGTTTAATACCCCTGTCACACGGCCACCACCAAACTGTTAAACTTCGTCAACGTAAATCTCCCCTAGGGATTTGATGGAGATGGAGCTGTGACAGTGTCACACGGCAATGACAACCTAATGATTGCTGCTAATGGCTTACACGGTGCTGTTTAATTTTCACAGAAACATTCTAATTTCATCTCTAGTTACTTTTTCTGTAAATCTTCGTTAGGCAGTTTTTACAAAAATACACTATTATTAGGTCTGAAGTGAACAAAGCATTAAAGATTATTTCAAATGAAAACGCATTTGCTAAATGCAGCGATGCTGGCCACCTTGTGCCTAACACTATGTTTGTTTACATTGTACTGTGCTCAACAACATAGTTGTTTTGTAGCCCGTGTACGAAACTTATTGTGTTTTCCTGCCTCATGAGTGCACATTTTGTCTTCTGTATACTGTGCTGTGTCATCAGCTGGTGACTATGATGCAGCCCTGTCAGTCATTCCTCTCATAGGCAAACACAAATATGGTGACAACTGCACGCACAGACGAAACAACCCGGCCCAACTCGCGAGGCACGATACAGAGGGCATCAGTGTGGAGAGTAGCTGAACTCTGGCGGGTGCATATGTGAAGGAGCACACGATATAAGTGATTAATGCAACAAAGGAACTTTTAATAGTGCCAAAATGTATTATTGCTTTCAGTGCGGCACTTTAGTTCTTGAAATTTTTTTTCTCACCTACAGACTGCTACGGACGAGAGTATCTCGCTCCGCTGCAATGGGAAATCGCTGAACTTCCTTTACGAAATGCTTATGAATGGATCGATACAGTAAGCAGCAATCAAGCGCATAGCTTCAACAAAACTTAATTTGAGCCTAATTGGTACATATCCCCAGGGTAAAACAGCCCAAACACACAGGGTGTGTCAAGTCGTTTTTATGCGGGACACTTTGTGTGTTTACGTTGTTTTTTACCTGAGAAGCACATAGCCCATCAACTATTTGAGACCGATTTTCAGAACCCTACGAGGTTAATACTACAATTGACTGACCCTTTGCCGTTGGTTTTCTGTGAGGTTAGTGTGTGAAAGCAAACATAAACTCGGTCAAAAAAGAAAATTTTGTTACCTGTAGGCTCAAAAAACACTGTACTCTTGTCGTAAATCTTTGGGTCCTTGCTTTTAAGGGCACTGAGGGTCTCCAAGAACTTTTTCTCGAACGTCGGGGTGAGTTCCTGTCACAAATGAAGCAGCATGAAGAAAACAAAGTGTTAACAGATTCTCCCACCTAAAAAAATAATTACAAAAGGTAGTAAAGCAAGGCCAGACAAGCACATTCCCACTCTGTGTGATTGGCCAACAAAACGTTACACAAAGAGAAATTAAAGGAAAAAAAGTAAATATTATAATAACGAATTTCTGAAATTGGTGCAGACTCGACAGCCGTGTTTACCAGGCCCAAACAATTTCGAATGTGTCTTGCATTTCAACACATTTTGAAATTACTTCACGAGTACTTAATAAAGTAGACATTGTAATATAATACGTTAAGTAATTTAAATAAATTTGCAAACAGCATCAAATATGTCTCCGTTGACAATGTCCTAAAACCACGGTGATTCTACCACCGTACCCAAAACGATGACACGGAAGTTTAAAACAGTTGCGGCGGTTAAACTTAAACCCAACTTCGAAAGCGAAATAGCAAGAAGTCTTTTTCTAATGATTGAATAGTTGCGATATCACACATAATATTGTTCAACAGTTTATGTCTCTTTGCAGAGGTGTAAAACAACAAACCAATATTTACCTCGGCATCTTCGTCCTCGGATTCCGAAGAACTTGAAGAGGAATCCAATGCGACGTTCTCACCATACTTGTCCTTCACTAGAAAAATGTATAAATTAGTGAAACAGTACAGCAAAAAAAAAAAAGCAGGTAAACGGTAGCAGAACTAGAACGCGCACTCACGTCACCCGACCACATGGTTTGCTTACAAGCGCGGTCGTGTGTAAACGTACGAGCGATGACACCCAAGCCGCAGCGGTTACAGACAAATAAGCGGTCACTACTAACATTTCTGAAGTTCTTCTTTCTCTCTCCACTTGTTGTAGTTCTTGGCATAGTCTTCGTTCAATTTAAGCTCACCAACATCGTCGGAATCGCTGTCGGAGCCACGGAAGAGATCGGCCATCTTGAGTCACACATGTAAGCTGTCCAGCGTTGCTAGACAGTACAACGCTTTCCGTCAAACACGGTTCAAGGAGTAAATAATCCCATCAGTAAAAGCCGGCTGCGCTAAAGTGGACAAGGGTTGATGAGGTGTGTTGTGAAATAAAATGCCGTGACTTCAGCTGCGAGTTGCTCCTAATGTCAATCTTCCTCTTTTGGTTAAAGTGACCTAAAACATCAAGTACACTGTTGCAATTCTAAAAGACTGAGACATTCAGGGAAAGCATTTTCAAGTTTACGAGAAACGTATGCAGGAAACTTGATGGCAACACGGCAACTTGACGGGAAGAACCAGAGAACACGTTGAGCGCAGCCATCGCCACCGAACCGCCGCCACACACGGAGCCTTCATCTGCCCAAAACAACCCATAAGAGCTCAAAGCGCGCACAGCGACGACACAGATGAAGAAGGGACACACGAAGGCAGGCGCTGACTAACAAGTGAATTTTATTTCGAATGAACGTATGCGAGTGTTAAAATGTGCAGAATTACCCATGCGCGCGTACATGCAGTTGAAAGCGTGCGTCCTTTGAACATCACTCCCCGCAAGAATGATAACTCTTTTGTGGATAGCATTATAGAAGGTTTGCTAATCACCTTTTAAATGCGAATGCGTTTCTTAGTCGGGCCATGTCAGGCGTCCGTCGGGATCCGTCTACCAACCTCTCTCGGGATCGTCGGGATCCGTCACGGAGGAAGGAAAAGGTCAGGAGGAAAACGTCAGGAGGAAGGAAAACCTTTTTCCTTCCTCCGTGGGATCCGTCCACCAAGCCGCGGGAAACCGGACGACCAGTTGTTGTTGTTGTTCTCCTATCGTTAGTGGCGTATACCCACTGTGGGGGATCGGCCAAGAATCGAGTGGTTTTAAAATTTACTGTTCAGATTTGGAATGATGGAGGTATAACAGAATGGTTTCCGATAGCCTAGGCAAGTGTGGTGCTTAATGTAATGCATACAAATATTTACATAAACGAATTTATTCTTAGAATAGAGCAATAATCTGATTTTATACGTATATAATTATGTGGACATGTTAGGATAATGAAACTGGTTAATTAGTCAACCTATTATTTTCATCAATATAGTCCCGGACGGCCGCGCATACTGTCCCATTAGAGAAACCAGAAATGGAAGCTCCAAAAGACAAAATGACAGGCAGCAAGAAAAGCAAAGGTTAAAACTCCTGTTTCAAATTATAAGAGGCGAAATCAAAATAAATAAAGACACATACATACAACCTGCACCCAAACGAGGAGCTCGGTTGAACCATAGTCACCCAATAAGGCCTTTTTGGGCGCGTCTGGATGGCTTTAAAAATTCTTTTTCTCCGTATAGTATAGAAGTGTGGAATAGACTTCCAGAGTACGCTGTTACTAGCGCAAATGTCAAAGCGTTTGAGTGTTCGCTAGAATTGTACTACCGGCAACATGAAACGTAATGTCAGTTTTGTCCTTGTGTATTGTTTTTGTTTTGTGTTTATATTCCTCCCTGTAATGACCCTCAAGTGAGGGTTACAGTATTAATAAATAAATAAAAATAAATAAAGTCCATACCTATACCACGCAAAGGTATTTCTAATAGGGTTTTTCGTAATGTGTTAAACCGCCTGCAGGTCAAAAGAAATGGTCTATCGTTTCCAGTTCATCACAGAATGCGCACAGTGGCGAAGGTGCCTGAGCAGACCTGTGTTTATAGAAATTTAGATTTGGTACCCGGCAACGCAGCCTTGTGATAGCTACTCCTTGTTTTCGAGTGCGGCAAAAGGCTCTTCGCCAGGGATATAATAAATGGCGATATTCTGTAGAGTTTGTTAGTGCTGAATTTTTAAAGACTTGCATAAGTGTACATCTGCGGAATCGAGCAGCAGTCACATAAGCGGATGATGGACAGAGCGGTAGAATTGGTTCGCTGATTGACGACTTAGCTAAGGAATCGGCTATTTCATTCAGAAACAAACCTTTATGTCCAGGCACCCAAACTAATCGTACTTTTCTCAAATGCACAGGTACTAGTGCACGGAACGCCCTTGTTACGTGATTATCAGCACCAACAGAAAGTGCTGCACAGAGAGATAGGGAATCTGTTATTATGACAGCTTCTGGGAAGCAATTTCAACCAGCACCATCCAGCACCTCTCGCGCAGTAACTTGTGTCCCGAACTATTTTTTGAATTGAAGAAGAAAAACGAGTTATTTATGGTTACGTAACGTGTCGAGTCATGTAAATAAACTGCAATAAAGATTACAAGTGCTTCACAACCTCGCTCGTAGAAAAAGGATGGTTAAAATAAAGATTTTTTAAAACTATGAAGTGCGCTACTTCTATGCGCGGAGGCGTCACCCAGTGCACGTGCGTTCGTGGAAGAGTGGCAAGTTCCTCAGCCGCCGGGTTGTGGTTGCTGCAGCGATAGTTGTACGTTCCAATTTTCACAGTTCGTTCCCTTCGGCCACTGTTTAGTTATGAAGGCAGCATACTGAGCGTAGATATGTACATCAGCGGGTGTACGACACTGTGACTGTTGCGTATTTGTGCACGGAGAGTTTCTTCCTCGACTATGCGTGTTTGTGTGTGAACACGTGATGTCGCGGGAACTACAAGAACGTGTCGGCAAAAATGGATTCGTGCTATACCGTGAGAAAACTTCCTACCAACAGAGAACACGAGGGTGAGTACTTCATTTATTTTTTGCATATTTCATTCATCGCAAGATGAGCTGCAGTTATTAGAAAGAGGCATTCGGTGTTGGGCACGCGCGGCTCTCGCAACCGGAGCCTCACGGAGGAAGGAAAAAATTCCTTCCTCCATGCGGAGCTTCCACCATGTCCCCCATGTCACGCTTTGGCGTCGGCAGCTGTCAGAAACAGCTACGGGCGCGCGCGCTTATCCTCGCCCCTAGCAACCGGAGCACGTGGTGCGAGAGAGTGTCGGTGCAGTGCTTCGCTGCTTAGAAGTGTGGCAGCTTGGGCTAGTTGGTATGGCATGACGATAGTTATAGCGCGAGAACAAAACGACGACACAGAGACAAGAAGGACACGAAAGACACGAGCGCTCGTGTCTTTCGTGATGATGATGATGATGATGATGATGATGATGATGATTCCACAGCCGTGGCTCGTACCCACTCAGGGGGATCGGCCAAGAATCGATGACTTAATTCAGTAAGATTTTTTTTTTCAATATCGAAACCACCCACCAGAAAAAGAAAGGAAAAAGAAAAGACACCCTAGGCAGAATGAAAGGAGTGCAATAGTTGTTTGTCACTCGTTCAGATAAGACAATTATTCATTACATTGAATAGGAATCATCATGGTTAAAAAATGCTCTTGTGTATGCTGGAATTTTTTTGCACAAATAATAATCACGCAATTAAAAGCTTAATTCTTTTACTTTCGTTTAGTTACTTGCAAACTGCATAGAAAACGTTCTCGTGGCTGAAGCCCAGATTGTAAGCACCGAAGGAAAGTATGTTTTCTATAGTGAAATTCAGCCCCAGGCTAGCGAATGGGAGGACTAAGAGTGTTTTCCTGAGCGATTTGTATCGGCGACATGACAAAAAATAGTGCTCTATTGTTTCCAATTCTGAACAAAAGTTGCATAGTGGTGACATCGCCAGACCAGCCCTATGTGAATAGATATTTAACGGGGGGACACGACATCGAAATCTGGTTATTATGGTTTCCAACTGTCTTGTAGGACACCAATGAATTTTCCATGGAAATCTTAAATGAGTAAATTCTGGTGTTGACAAGATTGCTTCCATAGCATCTGGACTAAGCGCAAGTTTTCTGTATCTTGTCGCAGTTATAGTGGCCACTTCGGGAAGGACTGATAGTACTGGCCCTTCTAATGCTGCTCGTGCTAGAGAGTCGGCGATTTCATTTACTTCTAAGCCGCAATGACCGGGTACCCATACTAATTTCAGTAGCTGCCGCTGAGGAGGAACTAGCATAAGGAGCGTCTTTAAGGCCATCGATTTTGTTGACGCCGTAATCGACGTACATACTGACAGAGAATCCGTGATTATGATCGCGTTAGCAGCATTCAAGGGTAGCTTTCGCAGCGCTAAAACTATTGCCAACAGTTCAGCTTCAAAAACTGGGGTGAAATCCGGTAATCTTAATGAGAAAGACCAGTCAAGCGAATGGGAGTATATACCTACACCTGTCTTTTCATCCATTACTGAAGCATCTGTGGCTATAATTGCTACGTCATGCAAGCGTGTCGCCAATCATGTCATGACGTCATTGCCGAGCACATAAAAGCGAGACACGCAAAATACACCTTCATTGTTCTTGCATGGTTACTGAGCCGTTCACTCGCGACGTAACAGTGGCGACGAGGCACGAATCGACGCGGTGGGAGGAGGCTTTGAAGCGCGGCTGCTGAAACGGGCAGCGATGGCGCCGGGACAGGCGCCTGCATTCACGGAAGAAGAAGGAGGCTGGTCCGCCTACAAGGTACGCTTGGAAGCATACTTTCAAGCACAGTAAATCACAGACGAGGCAAAACAACGAGCCCTGCTGGTGGCGGCTCTGTCCAATGGCGCCGTCAAAGTACTTCAGGGACGATGCCACCCCAAAAGCGTGAACGACCTCACCTACAGCGATGTCATCAAGCATCTGCAGAGTCACTACGAGCCGCAGGTCAACGAAACAGCAGCCAGCTACCGATTCTTCACGCGCACACAGGCAGAAGGCGAGCGAGTGTTTACGCGTCGCTGTAAATAACCACCTGTCTACTGCCATCCCAGTAACATCAGGTGTCCCTCAAGGCTCCGTCCTTGGCCCGCTACTATTTTTAATCTATATTAACGACTTACCTTTGCATGTAACCAGTAATATACGTATGTTTGCAGATGACTGCGTTGTCTACCGCACAATACTAAACACCTCTGACCAGTTAACCTTAGAGAACGATCTTACTAACGTTTCGAAATGGTGTACCACTTGGTTAATGACACTAAACGTAAATAAATGCAAAACTATGTCATTTACGCGTAGCAATAATCCGCTCATGTTTCCGTACACAATCAACAGCTTACCCCTAGAACTGACTAACTCTTATAAATACCTAGGTGTCACCGTGACTAGCGATCTGATCTGGCGTACGCATGTCCAAAACATCATTTCATCGTCTAACAAAACCTTAGGCTTTTTAAAACGTCACCTCAAAAGTGCTCCAATGCAAGTAAGATTACTTGCCTACACATCACTAGTGCGACCGAAATTGGAATACGCATCCGCCATCTGGGACCCGCACCAAGCATACCTCATCTGCGCTCTAGAATCAGTTCAAAACCGTGCAGCTCGCTTCATTCATTCTTCGTATTCATACGACATCAGCGTCACATCACTAAAATTACTATCCAATCTTCCATCGCTCGCTCTTCGTCGGCGCATTTCTTCTCTTTGTCTTTACCATAAATTTTTTCACAGTTCAATCCTGCATCAACCATCTTACATCAAACCCGCAACACGCATATCAGCCAGGACAAGCCACACGCAGCAGGTTTCATTAATGCGCGCTCGAACATCAACATTTCTCGCGTCATTTTTTTCCCGCACAGCAAAAGACTGGAACGACCTCCCTTTTTCCATTGTCGACATAATATGTCCATCTTCTTTTGCACAACATGTCACTGACCATCTTCTAACAAATAACCTTTAAGTGCTTTTTTGAATTACATGTTGGTTACGTGTGTTATTTATTGTACATGCATATTTCCTTGTAATATGAAGAAATGTATATAGTTGAAACCCATGTATTGATTACGTTTGTTAAATATTATTCCCACCCCTTATGTAATACCCCCATTGGGGGTCTTTAAGGAAAATAAACTGACTGACTGACTGACTGACTGAGTGCGGGATTTTGTAGCCGCCCTTCGCCGCATGGCCGAAGACTGCAATTTCGGCGACATGTTGCACCGCATGCTGCGGGACCGCATTGTATGTGGTGTTCGAGACGACGACGTAAGACGTCTGTTGTTGACCCGCGGTTCCCTGACTTTGAAGGAAGCAGAAGACTTCGTAAAGGCTGCTGAGGCCGCCGCGGAAAACGCGCAGCACATGCAGCCACTGCCCTCCCCGGTAGCCGACACAACGAATTTTGTCCGGCCGGGCCTCTCACGTTCGAAGTCGAAAGCAAGTGGGCTATCTCGCAACGAGCATCGGGCTTGCACCCGCTGTGGTGCATCCTCGGACCAAGCGGATGATTGTCGTCATCTCCGAACAGTGTGCCATCGATGCCGGAAACGCGGCCACTTGGCACGAGTGTGTAGAGCGTCGGACGAAGACACTAATCGGAGGCAACAAGCGAACGCCCTTTCGCAAGACCCACAAGAGAGTTCGGATGACTGCGAAGCTTTATACACGCTGACTTCGCATCAAGTGACGGACAGCGCGCACGTAAAGCCTATTTTGCGCCAGATAAGTTGGAACGGAGTGCCGCTCACGATGTTGGTAGACACGGGTTCACCTGTGAGTGTTATTCCGCGGTCAGTGTTCGAGCGACACTGAGGCAAATGGCCACGTTTGCAAGCCACAACAATGAAGCTGTCGTGTTTCAAGGGCCCACTTCCTATCAACGGAAAATTGCAACTCAATGCGACCATGAGTGGCGCGACCATTCAGGCCGAACTTTTCGTCATCGATTGTCCGGGACCGATGCTTTGCGGCCGTGACACTATCCGCAGCTTCAATACGGCAGGCGTGCCGGTACTTACTGGAAACGAGGTGGCGTGTGTGCGTGTGGAAAATGCGGACAGAATGGTGGAAACCACGCTATCAAAGTACAGTGATGTCTTTGCTCCGGGGTTGGGTTTGCTCCGAGGGCCACCGGTACACCTGACCGTCAAAGAAGGCGCAAGACCCCGGTTTTGTAAGGCGCGGATGGTGCCGTATGCGCTCAAACAAATGGTATCAGCAGAGTTAGATCGGCTGGTAAACGAAGGGGTGTTATCCCCGGTAACATCGGCCGAATGGGCCACACCCGTGGTGCCCGTAGTCAAGAAAGATGGACAGGTGCAATTATGCAGCGACTTCCGGCTTACGGTGAACGCAGCTACCATAATGGAGCAATACCCGCTGCCGCGGGTTGACGATATCTTTGCGAACCTCAACGGCGGAGAAGTTTTCAGCACATTGGACTTGAGGAACGCCTATAATCAGCTGCCTCTTGACGAGGACTCGAAGAGGCTAGTCGTTTTTAACACGCACAGGGGTCTCTATTGTTTCAACAGGCTGCCGTTCGGAGTGTCGTCAGCGCCAGCAATCTTCCAGCGGCGCATGGAGGCCGTGCTCAGCGGGATCCCTGGCGTGCAGGTATATCTGGACGACATAATTGTATCGGAAAAGGCAAACGACTGCAGGATCCTGGAGAAAATGCTACAGCGCCTGAGGGAACACGGCCTGCGCCTACGACGGGAGAAATGCAAGTTCAGGCAAGAGCAAGTCACCTTTCTCGGACACTGCATCGACAGACACGGCCTACGCCCCAAAAGCGACATCACGGCACTGCTCGACGCCCCCCCAGCCCACTTCGGTGAGAGAACTGAAAGCTTTTTTAGGTCTGTTAAATTACTACGGCAAGTTTTTGTCCAATGTGTCGACTTACTAGCGCCCTTATACGCATTGTTGGCAAAGGGCGTAAAATGGGTCTGGGGCAGACAACAGCAGAATGCTTTCGAGGCAGCCAAACAAGCAGTGAAGAATGCAAAACTTCTGGTGCATTTTGACCCAAGCAAGCCCATTCTCCTAGAGTGCGACGCGTCAGCAGTAGGCCTGGGAGCAGTGTTGTCGCATCGAGTCAGAGGAATTGACTACCCTATCGGATTCAGGTCACGAACATTAACAAAAGCCGAGAAAAATTATTCCCAGTTGGAAAAGGAGGCCCTCGCCTTCGTATTTGGCGTGACCAGGTTCAGAGACTATCTGTATGGGACCCACTTCGAACTAGTAACCGACCACAAACCGTTAACCGGACTGTTCAGTCCAGACAAGGGAATTCCGCCGATGGCCGCTGCCCGCATTCAACGTTGGGCCCTGCTGTTGGGTGGATATCGGTACAGCCTAACCTATCGTAAAGGATCTGAAAACGTAAACGCAAATGCCTTCAGCCGACTCCCTATTCCTCGGGGGCAGCCCGATAACGTAAAAAACGACGCTCCCGAGTATGTATTATACGCTGAAGCTGTGAACGCGGCACCCATCAGTGCCAAAGAGTTGGCGGTTCTAACCATCCGTGATGCTATGTTACAGCAGGTGCGAAAGTGGATCCTGCAGGGCTGGCCGCAGTACCTGACAGAGTCCGAGGAGCGATTCCGGCCGTTCTTCCAGAAGAAGGATGAGCTGACGGTGAATCAGGACCTTATTTATTGGGGACATAGAATAGTAGTGCCATCAGCAGCTGCTGGGAGTCTTTTGAGGCTCCTACATGAAACACATCCAGGGATGGCGGCAATGAAAAACCTTGCTCGAACCATTTTTTGGTATCCAGGGCTGGATGCCGACATCGAAAGGATGGTACGCGAATGTGAGAGGTGTGCTCAAACCAGTGCAATGCCTCCTGCGCAGGTTCCGGCGCCATGGCCAGAAACGGGCCGGAAATGGTCTCGAGTGCACATCGACTACGCAGGCCCCGTCGAAGGACACATGCTACTGGGGGTCGTAGATGCTGAAACAAAGTGGCTGGAGGCCATATCGAGGCGGAGTACGACATCAGAAGCCACCGTGGAAGCGTTGAGGCCCATATTTGCCAGGTTCGGACTGCCGTATACACTTGTTTCAGATAATGGGCCACAGTTCGTCTCAGCCGAGTTTCAGAAGTTCGTAAGAATGAACGGGATCAACCACGTGACGACGGCGCCTTACCACCCGCAGTCAAATGGCCTGGCGGAACGCGTGGTTCGCACGATCAAGGAAGGCCTTCGAAAAAGTCAAGGGGGTGGCACATTCATTAAACGTCTCAGTCAGTTTTTATGCCGATACCGACGGACACGGGTAAAGGCTGGGAAGTCTCCGTCCGAACTACTGCTGGGTTATCAGCTACGAACCAGGCTAGACTGTTGCCTCCCGAGTGCAGGCGGGGAACCGCGCCTTGAAAAGCGCTCCTCCACCATGCCGTTCTGTGCAGGACAGCCGGTGTGGCTGAGAAGTTTCCACAGCCGGCCAAAATGGTTGCCGGGAGTGGTCACCAGTACCCAAGGGGCTCGGATGGCGACTGTGTCTACGCCGGACGGCGAGCAACGTCGTCATGCGAACCAACTGCGGCTGCGCACTCCGAAGGACTCGAACACGACACAGCCAGGGGGCACTACAACATCCACCACCATTGCTAACGAAACCTCGCCGATGCCAGCCGGCATGGCTGACCCCACGCTGGCGGGGTCGCCGCCCTCTAGCCAACCTGAGGCACCGCCGCCGCTTCGCCGGTCCAACAGGCTACGGCGACCACCTCAAAGGTTCAACTGGTAAAAGGGGGAGATGTGCTACGTCATGCAAGCATGTCGCCAATCATGTCATGACGTCATCGCCATCGCCGAGCACATAAAAGCGAGACACGCAAAATAAACCTTCATTGTTCTTGCTTGGTTACTGAGCCGTTCACTCGCGACGTAACAATAATATTATTCGTTTCTGCGTGGGCAAGATAATCCTGCAGTCGGCTATTTAAGACCCTATAGGATTGTAATTTGTGCCTAGAGGGAAAAATCTCATCGAATTCTATCTTAAGAATTTGATTTGTAACCTGCGCCGCAATCACATCTCGAATTTTTACATTTACCCTATCTAGTTGTTTCTGAACAAAAGCAATTTGAGGTGTTCGAAACCGTCGCTAATGGGCTAGAAAAAAGGTGTCTGGGTCATTTATAAAATCATATTCAGATCGTCTTGGCGCATAGCTATAAAATTTCAGAAACGTCTGAACCGTTAGGATACGAAAACAGCAAGGCAATGTAGAATCGTGCTTCCTGATACAAAACATTGTTTGTTACAAACCTAGGAAGTCCTAGACACAATTTCAAGGGCTCTCGTTCCAGCATAACCAGAGGCTTTATTTTATGAGCAGGGCCACCTGAGAACAATATGCACCCAAATTCTAGGATTGGTCGCATATACATTTTATATATCATCACCATTGTGCTTCTGCGTATGCCATATCGGCGGCTGCTCAGTCTACGAAGAATTCCTAAGGCGCGCTGTGCTTTAGGTGCCATGCTTTCTATGTGGGGAGTCCAGTTTAGGTTGGCATTATAAATTACTCCCAAATATTTAAGAGATTCCACCTGCGGAATGGGCTCTTGTTTATAACGTATTGAAATCGAGATGGGTCGGATAACGGGAATATTAATACTGCCCTCTTATTTACATTTAAGGTCATGCAGACTGCATCTAGCCATCTCTCCAGCATATTGACATATCTCTGTAGATTTTGATATAAAGAATATATGTCACTATGTGCCGTGAAAAATGCAATATCGTCAGCATATACGAACATCATCACGTCCTGGCAATGCGGTATAGTGCTCATTAAGATGTTAAATAGAACTGGCGATAATACAGCGCCTTGGGGGACAGCGCGTGTTTGTTTGCACTTTGACGATGCGCATCCATCCTTAAAACAATAGAACTCTCTTCCTCTCAAAAATTCCTTCACCCACGCCAATATATATTTTGGGAGACTGTGGCTCTCTAATATGTCTAATAAAATTGAATGTTCTACACTATCGTGTGCCTTAGCTATATCCAATGTTACTAGTGCCGCATGTTGTCTTTTTTTGCGAGCAAGCTGAATGCAGCTTTCTAAATCTGCGTGTGCACACCAGATTGAACAATCTGTTCTGAAGCCAATTTGATTTGTATTTAATATCGAATTTTCCTCCATCCATATTAGAATTCTTTTATGGAGCACTCTTTCGATGAGCTTCATCATATTAGATGTAAGAGAAATGGGTCGAATGTTTTCTATGACATATCCGAATCCTTGTCTTCTTTGTATCGGCACTATTTTAGCTAATTTCCACTCATACGGAATCCAGGCATACTTTAACGAATAATTTACCGTGTTTAGTAGGTCACATGGTGATAATTTGAATAATATTTTTATCATAGCAGCTGTGATTCCATCTGGACCAGGAGCTGATGAGGGCAAACCTTGTATCACTTGTGCTAACTCTTCATCTGTAACTTCAGTAACTTCAATCATTAACGCTGGTTTTTGTGGATCGTAAGGCTTAGTTGATGTAAATCTACACTCCAGGCCTTTAGCAATGATTTCTAAGGACCTCTTTGTTTCTTCCAAGGACATAATCTCAAACCCTATACTATTTGGAGATGGCATCATTTTACGTGATCTCATGAACCTGAACAGCGCCTTTTTGTTACAAGCTTTTGAAAGGTGATCATATTGTTTTCTATCATATTGTTCCTTAGCTAAAGAGACTGTGCGTTTAAAACTTGCAGCGTGATACTTGTAATCAGACCAATTTTGAGGGCACTGGTTATACATAAGTTTTTTCCAAGCTGCCTTCGTCGGAAATCCCGGGCACAGTCCGAGTTCCACCACGGACTGTGGGTTGTGCTCTTTGCGGATTCCACAACGAATTCTGCATTTTTATATGTTCTTTTGATCAGTGCACTTAGTCTCATGGCTTTTGTATCTTCTTGCTCTTCAGAATGAGTTGCCAAAGCAGATTCTAAATCTTTCCTAAATTTGGTGTAATTAATAAATACTCGAGTCTGAGAGCCTGACATTATAACTTGGCAAGCAATCTCGAATAATATAGGCAAATGATCACTGTTAGTGGCACAATCACACGCACTCCACGACAAACTAGTGAGTGATGAACTCACAAAGCTTAAATCTATGGCTGAACGAGACCTATCACTAATGTAAGTGGGTGTTCTTGAATTCAGGCAACACAAGTTATTATCCGCTGTCCACTCCCACAATCTCTTACCGCATTGATCAGTTCGGAAACCCCAGCACGTATGGTGAGAATTGAAATCGCCGATTAGAATTTTATTTTGATAACTAGAAGTCACTGCAGCGTCTAAACATCGAGTATCTGTTACACCTTTAGGAAAGTATGCATTCACCACCAAAAAAGGCATGCAGCCTGGTAAGGTTATTTCTAAGGCGAGAATTTCACTGTCAGGTGACATGAGCTTATACGCAATTTTTGCTTTGAGACTTATTATATTAATTAATAAAAAATGCCAAATCTCCACCTTTCGATGGACGGTCTAGACGGAAAGATCTGAATCTATTTAATTGAAAAGACTGATGCATTGAAAGCCAAGTTTCTTGTAGTGCAATAATATCTGGAGAAAATTTCGATGCCAAATATATTAGATCAGTTGCTGCAGAGCGAATCGATCGGCAATTCCAATGAAGGATTTTAAGTGACCCTATTGTTGCTCTAAAATAGCCTCAGTGATGGCCTTGTTTAGAATATTTTCTTTAAGAAAATCAGCTTTAGACAGGGTGTTCTTCTGGTACTTTTTGGTTTTTGAATTGACAGGTGCGATGCCTTTTTTTTGTATAAAGGGGATCTCGAGCGCTTTAGCGATCGGGGATCCATCTCCATTTCGTCTGAGTCCTCCACTTTTCTGGTAAGCTCGCATTGAGATACGCTACCTTCCTCTACTGAATCTGCAGCTACCGTAGGTTGCTGTGGTGTATCGGAGCCATATTTCTTTGAAATTTCAGGGGAGTCACGAATGTGAAGGGCTTCCGTAGCCTGCTGTGGCGTAGCAGAGTCACACTCCTTTGTAAACTCCGAGGAGTCACTAATGTTACGTGGTGCACTTAGGTTGTTTTCCGCTGTACCCAACATTTGAGCCATCTGGTTCGATAGAATCTGGGCCTAGGACTCACAAAGATTCCCAGCGATGCGCTCCATTGCCTTCTCCACTGCCTTCTCAATCGCTTCCGCAATAGGGACAGAGAGAGCTTCCATTGTTGGCATATTACGAGCTGTAACACCGGCGCAGCCTTATGATCGTGCTTGTATTTCAAGTGCTGCTTCCTTCCGTGAACACCGTCTTCGCTCTGCTATCTCTAGAATTTGCAGTTCACGTACCTTTGCCGAACAACTAGAGCTATCGGCCGCATGATCTTCGCTACATAGGCAACACTTTTCTTTATCATTCTGATAGTCGCTAGAATTGTGACCTTCCCCGCATACCTTACACCTGACCGCTGACCTACAAACTTTCATTGTGTGACCATAACGCCAGCACTTTATGCATTGGAGCGGACGAGGAGAGAGCGGCTCTACTCTGTAAATTAAAGGCCAAGCCTTAATTTCTGATGGTCGGACTGATCCCGCAAAGGTCACAATTACAGACTCAGTTGGTATTTTGTTCTTATCGACCACCCGTCCACACCGATAGACTGAAATAGCACCTGCTGGCGAAAACAGCTCTAGTACTTCGGAGGGTGGCATGTTGGCATCGACGCCACGCACTAGACCTCGGGTACATGCTAAATGAGAAGGTATGAACGCGCTCACCGGCGGGATGCAAACGTTGAGCACTTTAGTAGATCTAGGACACAGGACTGGTCTGGCGAAAAGCACAGTATGCCTCCTCTGCCGAACTGGCGGACCTCCGTTATGGACTGGTATTGGGCCGTCACTGACCGTAATTTCGCCTGAATGATTTTCGGGTTTTTCAACCGAATGATGCTGTCATTGTTCGGGACTAGAGCCACTGGAACTGATGATATTCCATTGCGCAAGAAAAGATCCACTGTCACCTCCTTTGGATCCGTAGAAGCAGACCAAAGAAAAGTTTCTGGCCCTGGCGAAGATAAGGGCATCTTGTCTTGTCTGAACTGCACAAAAAACACCGATCAAACAACTATTGCAGTATAAGAAATGATGATAGGTCAATTAACCAACAACAGCTACTTAATTCTTGGCCACACCCCGAGAGCAAGCTTCGTCGTTCGAGCCGGCCAACCTCCGCGACCTGCACCTGCAAGAATTTCTCAGACGCCCTTTCTTTCGTGTCCTTCTTGTCTCTGTGTCACCGTTTTCTTCTCGCGCTATAACTATCGTCATCTTCGCTGCTCCTTCTTTTGCAGTTCGCTCTCTCTCCTCCCTGTGCCCCTTTCTCGTCCGCTCGTGCCTCGACCATTCGCTGGCGCCTTTCAAGAACATTTGGAAATGTGTGCTGGAGACGCCACTGTCAAACGCCAACGCCGAGAACGCTGTTTGTTTCGTTCACTGGTCCCTATAGGAAACGCATACCTCGTTTGATAATGATGATGATGATGATCTCTGTGTTCATCCCCTTTATACCTGGGGGGCACCTTTTAGTGTCCTAACCGGAACGGAAAAAAAAAGAAAGAAAGAAAAATCACACCAGGTCCATGAACATCACAATTGTTCACTGTCTCCTTGACCACCACTGTAGAAGCCTTGCTTTGGTTATTGCTGTCGCTGCCAGGGGGTGCACGTTGGTATCGCGGTTGTCGCCTCCCGGTGCGCCGCAGTCTTTCACAAAGCTGAGTGCCTCCGGTAGTGTGGCGCCATCTGTCTGACGGGGACACAGGCGTTCGCAGTGAAGCACCAGGTGTTCAATGTTCTCCTCGTCTTTCCCGCATGTCCTGCACTGCACAGTGCCGTCGGTCAACGACGGGTCGAAGTGACGGCGATACACCTGAGTACGGAGCGCTTCAGCACGGGCCTCAAACAGAAGCGCACTGCCGACATTATTGTCGTATAATCGTTCGACGGAGATGGTGGTCTTGTGAGCTCTGTGTAGGGCCAGGCTGGGTTTCTTCTCCATAGCCGCCTGCCACATCGACGTCTCAGGTTCCTGCACTCTATTCCGTACTCCTACTGCCCATTTTCTCTCACTGTCCTCCTGGACAGGGTCAGTAAAAAGGGAGTACTTGCGGCACAGATTGTGGAGACGCCTGCGCCATGGTGTGTTCATGCCCTTGATAGCTGTGTATCTAAATACACGACGGGCCCACCGCTGGTCGTTCATGAGGCGAAGACGTCCCTCGTAGGCCGCCTTGCTCCTTGCCTCGCGTGCCTCGTAACTTGACCATCCGAGGTCGCCTTGTACAGCTTCGACAGCTACACGTCCATGACACGCCAGCGCCAGTTGCCCGACCTCACGCTGACCTCTTTCCAATTACTGGCGTGTTGCTGCAGACAGGCAGATGACGGCGTTGGCGAATGTCAGCACTGGCACATGTACTGCCTTCCACAGTTCGCGCACCAGTACAAACCGGTTGCACCCCCACAGACTCCGCCGTCGCAGCACGTTGGCGGCCCTCACAGAAGCCTGTCGAACGTGCTCTTCTTGTTTGTCATAGATATTTGCGAAGGTGCAAAGGTTGACACCGAGATACCGGTACTGGTCTGATACCGGAATGCTTCCTTCGTCGGGAAGCTGCACATCACTGGTCTCCCCGCCTGAAAACTGCAGTATGGCCGATTTTTTGGCATTGAAGTGAAGGCCCAGATTCTTCAGGTGGTCGGCCGCCAGTGTTACCAACCTCTGAAGGTCACTGCTGCGCTCAGCCAGTAATACTAGATCATCGGCAAACACCAAGCCGGGCAGCGTCCATGTCTGCGCCGCCCCACCAATCATGAGGCGGAACGCGAATCCAACTCTTGATTCCACGAGTGCCTGCTCGAGTCCCGCCACATATAGCATGTATAGCAGCGGAGACAAAGGGCAGCCCTGCCCGAGTCCTCTTGTCACTCTCACAGGCTGTGTTCTGGTGCCTCTGAAGCATGCTACCACCGAGCTATCTGCATAGAGCCGCCGGAGAAAGTCTGTCCACACGCTCGACATTTGTCGTTGGTCTAACTGGTGGAAAAACTCCTCGTGTGGCACACTATCATAAGCCTTGGCGACATCCAAAAAGCATCCAAGCAGACCTCTGGTTTCTCTCTGTGCCACCTCGATTGTCTGGGTGAGCAGGAAAAGATTGTCTTCCAAGCGTCGGTTCTGTCGGAAGCCATTCTGGAGTTCCGACAGTATGCCCCTCTTCTCCGCCCAGCCGCTCATCCATACCTTCAAGACTTGAGCGAAGAGTCTATATAGGACGCTCGTTACCGTGATTGGTCTATAGTCGCCCAGCAGTCCAGCGTCGCCTCCTCTCTTGCACACGAGGCTTACTCTGCCGCATTGCCAGTCGGGTGGGATTGGGCCGTTCTTGAGGATGGTATTGAAAATTCCCGCGAGGTGTTCTCGAGCAGACTTTCCCAAGCATTTCACAAGGCCCGCCGGTATGCCGTCCAGTCCGGTAGCAGTGCTTGCACTGATACGCGGGAGTGCACGCTGCCAATGGTCTCTGCCAATGGTCCTCTTCACTTGGTTGGTGAGGCTCATCCGGGTCACCGTTTACTGCTGAGGTCGATTCGCCATGTGTGGGATTGAAGAGCTCTTGCATGTGGGTCGTGAGGAGCGCTGCGACGTCGGTGACCGGTAGGTTGCTAGAGTGGTGTCGAATTTCAGGTGCCGGAGTTTGGCGATCTAACGAAGACACATATTTACAAAATTTGTTTGAACCGTTACGCCGTGCCTCTGTGATAGCTCGCAATTGTTTGCTATTGTACTGAGCTATTTTGCTTTGTACGAGGATCCGCATCTCTCTTTTGAGGCGGAGGTATTCCTCCCAGGTACTCATGCACTCCTCTCCGGGTGATGTCCTAACAGCTGCTCTGTGTAGGCGATTCGCTGTTCGTCTTGCAATAAGGGCCCCTTGTACCTCTTCGTCCCACCAGCCTTTGGGCCTTAGGCCGCCGCAAGAATTTACGCGAATTTCGTGCTTCTTCATGATGCGTCTCAGTTCAAGCACAAATTGATCATATGTTGGCGGTTCCGTCGGTTGAAAGTTCTGCTCGAATGCTTCCGCGACTGCCGCATACTCCGACTGCGGGAGGTGCCTCTCAGCTGGGTTGCGATGTTCCTTCGCAATGGTTCCCCAGGAGGATCAAGAAAAGCTCAACTTGATTCGGTTGTGGTCACTTTGTATGCTGAATTCACCCTTTTCATCGATGTTCATGTGGGTGAGACTTCGTGCTAAAGCAGGTGTCGCAAGCACGTAATCAATACAGCTGCGACTGTTCCTGGCGCTCCAGGTGTACTGTCCTTCACATTCTGGACGAAGATTTAGCACATCTAAGGCGAGTGTACGTGCCAGTGCCAGTAGTAGTTTCCCATTGGTATCTTGGAAGCCATCCAGAGCTTGGAGGTGCCCATTGAAATCGCCCATAATGAGAACCTCTCGCTGGTTTGCCCATCTTGCCACTTCTTCCCTGATGCACTGTGCCATTCTTGAGTTTCCAGCATCGGCTCCAGCAGATACGGCAAAGTAGGCCACCCCTACCAGGACTGCCAGCCCTTGCAGGTAGCCCTCGACCCACATATGCTCAACACACGGGCTGTCCAGTTTCTTCCAAGCTGACCTAGTTTTCCACAGGAAACCTATTCCTCCCCCTTTCCTCGATTCACCTGAACGGTTCAAGCCAGCCCACTGCCAACTTTTATGTACTGGTGGCTCTTCCATGACTCGAAGGTGTGTTTCAGCCACGGCATATATCTCTATGTCTTCGTCACCCATCATCTGATATAGTTCTTCCCATTTGCTCACCGTTCGAGCACCATGTAGGTTACATGTATGTCCTCGTTCTTCTTGCGGCTGCGGCGACGGCGGGCCGTCTTTTTCTTTACGTCCTGTGCCAGGAGCGCTTCTGCCTCCTCTGTGGATTGGCCATTTGTAGGATTGCCTGTCCCAGGGCAGTCATCATGGAGGTTGTTGGTTTCATCCTCCATGCCCTGTGCTTGTAGTTGCCCGACGGGCGAAGCCCTAAAGAAGCACATAGTCTGCGTCCCAATCGTTGCCCTAGTTGCTCGGCGACGTATTCACTGTAGGAAGTTCCATTCATCTTATCCTGGAGAGCCTTTGTGACGCCGACGAACTCCACGCGCGTTCCAATGTCTGAGCAAATTTGACGTAGGTTTTGATTCCATAACTCGCACTTTATCCGTATGGTATCGTCTTTGAGTCCTACTTCTAAGACGCCGTACACCACGAAAAAGTGGCCTTTGGCTCTTGCCTTCCAGGAAGTTATTTGGGACTTGATCTTCTCAGCTGAATCATGTGGAGATGTGTCGTCTTGGATGTCGCTGAGACCGGCGTGCAGAACCACGATGGCCTCTGTTGAATCCCAGACGTCCGTCGCAGTCCCGATGGCTTCCATTGTTTCCACAAGCATGGCATCTTTTTTCGTACGGCAGTGTACACCTCTGTGCCATGCACTGGCTTGGAGGACTGCCCGTTTGAGTCTACGTGCATTGCCATCCCCGTAGACGAATGCGCCCGGAAGTCCTGCTGGCCGTTCTGGGGGGCCGTTGACTGCTTTCTTGCGCGAAGATGGTATGGAGGCCTGGCTCTCCTTTGCCCTCTCCTTGCGCAGTCGCTTCTGAGCCCGCTTGCTGCGTTTGACCTGCCATCCTACGGCCTCCGCGGGAGAGCCACCCACTAGCTCTTGATCGCTGTTGGGCTTGTTCTGGGATTGGTCTATCTCTCTGCCAGCATCGACGGCCACGGCTTTGACCCCATTCCTCACATCGCTTACATCCTCTGCAGACTTGGTCACTTCTACCCTCCTCGTCGCACTGGTGTTCTCGTGGCTGCTGGTTTTGTCTGCGTCTATTATGTCCAAAGCTCTCTGTAGTGCTCCAACTTGTTCAAGTAATGCTCCTCTCAGCCTTCTCTCCTCTGCAAGTTTGTCCAGCAGCACCTCTAGCTCGTTTTTGCTGTTCACAATATGTGCTTCCAACTGCGCCGCCAGGCTATCTAAGGCCAACTGCCACCTCTTCGACTCCTGTTTGTATTGTAACTGAGACTGTTCTCTCATGACCCTCATTCTCTCGCATATGCGACAAAGAAAGGACGAATCAGCCTCCGCCTCTTGCGTTGTCTCAAATGGTGTGTCGGATCGCTCGAGCCATCGCTCGCAGCTCGGACACTGCACCCAATCGACCAGCTCTTCTCCATCTAACGCCTTTCCGTTTGACGCCTTCGCCCTCTTGGTGTGCTTTATTTCGGTTGAGTCCACACAACACCGCACTATGGTCAAACTGCCACCACCTCTCGACCGCAGTCGGTACCATTACGTGTCGGCTTTGGCGCTGGCCACTAAAGCGAGACCGGCCTGTTAGGCCTCGTCCCCCATATAGGCTTGTGTAGCGCGTCGTTAAACTGTCACCACACAGAGATGTCTCGATGGTCTCCCGCCGATGCGCAAGATTGCTGACATACGCCTTAACGGCTCATTACAGCACGCACCACATTACAGCACGCACCACATTACAGCACGCGCGCACCACAGCACCACCGTCGCAAAGCCCCTCACACGTGAATGCGGGAGAAAACGGGCGCCACCTCTCGTGCACAGTCGGTATCCCTACCTGCCGGCATGGGTGCTGTCGCGAGGCCATTAGAACGAGACAGGCCTGTTAGGCCTCCTCCTCACATGGGCTTTTACAGCGCCAAATTACGCTGTCACCGCACATATATGCTGTCCCGATGGTTCCTGGCACTCGGTGAGACACCTCCCAGCCTGGTTAGGTGATATGGTTGGGTGATATACGCCTTGACAGCACATCGCATCACGAGCGTGTTGCAGTGCAAATTAGGCGGCGGCTAACGCCACCTAGCCGCCCGCATGCGCATGCTGCCCGCACTAGCCGCCCGCATGCGCACTAGCCGCCCGCATGCGCATGCGGGCAACAGGAGTCCCGCCATGCGCATGCGGGCGACTAGTGCTTTTTACGACGGAGCGGTTTGGTCCCGGCACAATCCCCATAGAGATAATGTATTAAAAACGTTAGTTATACGACACAGTTTTACCCCGACCCCGCATCACACGATGGCTTTCCAATTCCATTGGCTTAAAAAAAAAAAATTACGCGCATTGTACGTCGACAAAATAATCAAGAGTGCAAAATATGAACTTGCATTCCCCTCGGTTGATGATTAGAAAAGTGAAGATTGAGACAAGATGTTTTCTTAGACATAAAATGAAAAATTTATTCACCTGGCAGTCCACAAACTTCTGCGCGCACTTCTGCAAGCGGTACGCAGGGTCGGTACCGAAGCTTCAGCTGGCCGAAGTTTTCTGAGATGATATTTTCATGTTTTTGGCCTGTGTAAACTTTTCCTGGTCGACGTGCAACTGATCTCCTGTGTTGGTTTGTGGCACTCGCACTCACAAGCTTGAGCGCACGAAAGGATTCGATACAGCTATTTCAACCGTGCAAAATAACTTTTGCTTGTCGTCAGCATTTATTATAACAGATGGACATTACTAGTTGCGCTTTTCATAAGGATACAAATTACAATAGCTTAGTCGAGCACGAAGGCATTCCACTCAACCTTGTGTAAACTTGCAGGTAATTTTCGGACTCAATTTATCAAGGGCAAGATGCGCGTTGGGTTCGGTTTTTTAAAGTTGAGAATAAAGATTCACTCGCACTTGCATCAACTAAGTAATGCTGCCATTGGCAACAATTATTTAATCTACCTTCCTTGGAGAAGCACAAGGCCGTAACATGGGCTTAGTCAGGCTATGTGCGCCTGTTTTGTTTTGTTTTGTTTTTCTTGCAAGGCCGAGTGTCACTGTTTGTATCCTTAGCTTTTAGATTATACGACGGTTCTGTGTGGTCCCCTGAAAGTCGTATAATCGGGTTCTCACTGTATTTAAAAGAACTACCACAAAAACTTTCTCCAAAATAGCCAGTTGCCTAGATATATTTGTATCTTACTGCATGTATTTTAGACATATAGCACTCATATTTATATATCTGCATGTATTCCGGAATGTTCTTTTCTGAGTATCTCTGTCCAGCCCTGCAGGACGGGGTGAGAAACCACCGTCCTACACCTGTGTTCTGATGTGTTGGGATCTTCTTGGTGTTCTCAGTGAATTGTTTCGAAAAGATTGTGTGCAAGATATGTAGAGGCCACTGTGCTCGCCTCTATTGCTGAATATGTGCTTTGAGTGTTACTTACATTTGTTGGACAGTCAGTGTTTTTTTTTTATTAGATGAAAGCCTTTAATGCCTCATCAAACACAAAAACTGATTGCCGTCCCGCAGCAGCGGTGTCAACACATGTGATGCAAAAAAAAAAAAAAAAAGGCAAAGCTTGCACTAGGCTGTGCAAGCCTTCTAACAGTGAGACTGGTGCCTCATCAAACACAAAAACTGATTGCCGTCCCGCAGCAGCGGTGTCAACACATGTGATGCAAAAAAAAAAAAAAGGCAAAGCTTGCACTAGGCTGTGCAAGCCTTCTAACAGTGAGACTGGACGATTCTGCAGACTGATCTGGTTGCTTGTGAGTTATTATTTCTAGGCCTCAGCTTGGTAACACTGGTTGTCTGCTTCTAGGTTGTTGCTAGGCTTTAGCTAGAGGTGATGCTAGGTTGCTTCTGCATCTATTCTCAGTGCAAACTGGTTGGAGTTAAACCACAGACAGTCCAAGACAGGACACAGTCACGTTTATTGTCATTGGCACGTCTCGCAGCCACTGTTGCCTTTTTATATTCCTTGAATTATCTCGCATGTACACGAGGTTTTGGCTCGCCGCCATCACTTTGCAGTCATTTGTTGGGTTAACCGTTGCCTACTTTCTTCTAGTGAAAGTTGTACTTGTGGGATTTACCCAAAATTTATGGCAGATACTCATTTATGATGATGATAATCTTCTAACAAGCCACCAAAAGTTCTGTGGCACATATTCGTTTATTGGGTTAACTGTTGCCTTCTTCAATTTTATTAGACCAGTGGTGAATAGTTGAATTTACCCGGTTTCTGTGGCACATATCCTTTCAAGATGATAGTTTATTTGGTACAGGGTGAACAAAGTATGCTTTGATAAACAGCTTCGCTGTTAACAACCATCATATCTCGATGATGTCGCCACCATGCGGCGTCACAGATAGCCAAAATTTGTGCCGTCATCACATGACAACATCGTTTGGTCGAAAGTGGACCTACCACGCAGGCAGTGCAAAAGCAGGCGAGATGCCTCACATTCTGGACGTAGCGCGAACCCACGTATAGGAGCAAAAAGCTTTTGTGGGTGGCGTGCAGGACCAATACATAGAATGAGAAGAAAACGAAGATGGCTTTCACTTTAAAGTCGTCTTAGGTGAATGCATCAGGGAGATAGCTTTGCTTTGAGCGTTACTCACCTCTGTTGAACACCCGATGTTTCACCCGATTGTTTTACTTAAGCTTGTGGTTTCTGTATATGCTTTGCTGCTACAACGAAGAGACAATGTACAGTCAAACCCCGCTACGAAAAACGCCTCTTAAGCGAAATTTTCGCAACAACAAAAAAATGCACGGTTTTCCGCCAGCAGACCATAGGAGTCAATGCATGAATATTGTCGCCACATCGAACACTTTTTCTTCGGCCGTCCCGCTTTTACAAAATTTCACGATGCAATTCCAGGCTCAGATATTTATTGCTGTACAGTAAAAACAATCTTTGACATTTTGATACATTTTAAAAACCTGAAAATACGTCGACAAATTCTAAAACACACGTTGGCACAACCAAAAAACCACCGCTGTTCAACAAACATGGGCGCCGCCATCGCTTTATAGCGATGGCAACGAGACTGTCCTGCTTTTGCCACTGCTTTTGAGCCGCAGACAATCCGAAGCTGAAGCTCAGTCGCTCAGTTTATGTACAGTCAACGTACAGTGTACTAGAATATACTCTAGTTTATGTATAGTGTACTAGAATTCTAGTACGCCATAGTTCATGGTTTCCTTCACGCAGCTGGTGGGTGCAACCGCGGAACGCTGCCTTTTCCGACGCCAATGCTTATCATTTTGTTCGCGCCTGGCCAATGTGGTAACTAATCAGAGCGGCTGTTCGTTTGCATTATCAACAAAATCAGCTATCCGCAAGAGGTGTATGATAACAATGGTATAGAATAAGGCAAAAGTCAACGCACCACAATACCTTGCCTCCGTGTCGCGCGTTGTCGTATACACTGATGCCGGACAGCTGCTGGCGTTAATGCAACTGTTCGGTTCGTTCATGTAAGTGGTTGTAGACGTTGCTTCAGCGTGCTTTTCACCATGGCCTCGCTATGCATTGGTGAGAATCGCGTCGTGACGCTGCTGGAAAAAAATATGAATCAGCGGACACTTTTTGAATTTCGAGAATAAACGTTCCTTTGTTTTACTAGCTCAGATAAGCTACATTTCTTCGATTTAACTACAACGAAATTTTTCATTAAACAAAAGTTTTTCGCGTTCCATCAGTTTCGTTGTAGCGGGGTTTGACTGTAATTCAAAGGAGTACTGTTTTAGGTGAGAAGTATCCTAGGAACTAGGCTTGTCAGCATCTCCTGTTGTCACCGTGTGTCATGTAGTCACGGTCCATCATCAAGTTGCCGTCAAGTTATGACTGTCATACTATCGTAGCATCATGACGACACAAAGTCGACGAAATTTGTGACGCAATCACGGCGTGGCGAAGCACCTTAGGGTCTCTGCTTGTCAGGGTGTAATGTCGTCACGGTGGGTAATGTAGCCACGGTCCACCATAAAAACAGGCATGCGCTACGAAAATAGGGTAAATCTCACTACTCGCCCCCAGTCCACTAGAGATGAAGACATCAGATAAAAAGTACAGCGTTTGACAGAATACTATCTCGTTGGGAGGAGGCATTGAAAAAAAAAAAAGATAAAGGCTCACCAAAATAAAAACACTCAACGAAACAAAACATTTTGGCTCCCCCACAGGATCCTTGTTCACAATGAATTTCAAGTGCAGCCAAAACACCTTGTTTTGCTTTAATGTGTTTTTATTGTGGTAGGCGTTCCTTTTTCAATGCAACAGTTAGCAAAACAAATAGCTTACGATGTTAGCAGACTGAAACACCCTTGCCTGCATGCCGGTTTTCAGTCTTGGCATCGTCTAGTGCCTCATCAAGGAAATAAAAAACAAAACTGTTTTGATCCTCCCCTGGTTTTCAAGCTATGACGTTGAAACACCCTTCCCTATTTGCATCTCCCCTCTCAATTTTTTTTCCTTTTTAATCATAGATGGCATTTCACAGACCTCTGTTTGAGAGCCACTTGCTTAGACCATGGTCGGTAACCTGCTTCACTCTTATTCACTTGTGCATGCAGGATGTGATAACACTGGGAGAGCCTCAGGTGGAAGGATGACAAGGCAGAATAGGTTTCTTCCATTTGTTTTTATTAAGACAGTGTGATCATAATGCTAATTCTAGGAACTCACCCGGAAAGCCAACATCCATCGGGTGTACAGGGAAGGTTTAGTAATGTGGAAGGGAGCAAGGACGAAATGCGTGCTTGGCAGAAAAACAAAGAACCCATCGGTTTCAGCCGACAACCTGTGCATGCATTCCGTACACACTGCAAAACAGTTTTTAATTTAGTGAAATTCTTTTCAGCACTTTGTTTATGTCAATTGAAGAAGACTAGTTCATGTACAACAAAAAGGCGTAAACGATCAAGAACAAAGGAGAGAGAGAGAGGCATAGCTGTTAGCACATGTGACATACTAACACACTACAGGAGATGGTAATATAGGCCTGTGAACTGAAGACCAATTACAGAGCTTGTTAAAATTGAACATGATGTTGGTTATTCTGTCGAAAATGGGAACATGGAGCACACCTTGAAGGTACACAGCACTGAAGGGAGTAATTATTACACCTTTTTTTGACACTATGAAAAGAGTGCAAGTAAATCAAAATGTATCCTCATAGGCTGTACCTGTCGGTCTTCGCAAGCATTTTATTAACGTGAGATGCTCGCATACATGGTGTGCAGTAATCACGCACATTTAGTCTTCAGGCATGTAAGACCCATTCAACATCGTGCTTCAATGTACAGCAGACAGCAGTGGGCCTTGAGGTGATTACACGGGTGCGTTAAATCATAGCTAAATATATTGAACAATAGGTTCCTTTTACAAGCTTTGATATATATTGCCATGTGATTATAGTTGGACTGCAGGCTCTGAAAAACTCCCCATTTACTGGCATAAGATATTACACCCTTCAGTACGTGTATAAGCATTAAGATGTACACTTGAAGATAATACCTTGTGTACCTACAACAACAAAATTCGTAATGCTCATTTTTTGTCTCTCCTTTTCTACTCTCATTCTGGGTGCAGAAATTGCTGGGATGACACAGAAGATCTGAAATGAGCGCCTCTTGCCTCAGCTACTAATGTGTGCTTTCTAGCTGTGCCTTGACATATTGAACTTGAAGCCCGAAACTGCCGTTGTGTATCGGAAAAAATAAAAAAAACAAGAACAAACGAACACGATAGAGTGAAACAAAACATGCCAAGCACAACTCTCGGCTTCTGTTTACTAACAGGCATTGTACAATGCTCTCCTATACAACAAGTGCACATGGATTCACGAGGCTCTGACACGTAGCCTTGCTTTTAACACTCTGCAAGAAAGTAACAAAACAAAGCAGCTTCTATGCGATTCCTAGAGAAGAGTCTAACCACAACCTTTGGGAGGAAGGTGCATCAACATTGTACACATTCTCGCACTTTTTTCCCCTTTTCTGCACCCGCATCCTTCCAAGAGCATTGTTTAGTTCTCGCAGTGCAGAACACTTATATGTATAACTACACCATTGTAACATTGAAGTAGTAAGTTAATTCGTTAAGTTACGTCCCACAGCAAGCGATGTTTGCATGACAGCGTTGGCCATGGTACTAAAATGACGAAAGTCCATTCAGTGGCGGATCCAGAGGGGGGGCGGTAGGGGCAATCGCCTACTCCTGAAACCTATGTTAGCTCCTCCCACTCCCTTCAGTGCCTCCAGCCCATGTTCAACCCGACGACTGAACACTATTCCTAAAAAAAAAGCTTAGAGCAGCAAAATGTGCCTGTATCTGAAGTGTGACAGCCAGTTATTTGTTTTGATGCCTTTAAATTATTACTATATTAGAAAAATGAATAAACAATTAACTGGGGTCCCAGTGAATAATAGTTAATAGTACCTTTCATGATGTGTTGGGGTTCTCGTGATAATAATTACAAAAAACAAACGAGTCGGCACCCCCATTTCTCCAGCTTTACTTCAAGTGACCGCCCACCCTAAAATGAGTGGCTCGATCTGCCCTTGAATCCATTCCAGGTACAATGAATTCAACCCAGGTTACGAGTAAAACTTCCCTGCTCAACTTGACAACAGCTTCTGTTCTCCCACGTATATTTATATATATATATATATATGTAGGTGGCCTGCAAGGCATTTCCTTTTCTACGCCTCTCACACAAGACTTGTCCACACGCTCTCTGCACACAACAAGCAAAGAAGAGATCGCGTGAATCTATAGAGTGAAAACTTCACACAACGAGTGTTCCACAAGTGTGGTTAGGGTGAGTTCAATTGGTGGGGAAGAATAAAATACGTCGCTATCATTTTTTTCCCCTCTATTCTGTCGAGCCGTCGTCCTCTTTTACTCCCTCAAACACCATGCCTGCCATGTCATATCTCTGAAAAACACAACAATTCAACAACCCAATGTCCTTTTTTAATGTGAGTGAGTGTGTGTGTCCATATACCTTTCAACAATGAGAAGTCAGAAACCTCCCTTATGACTTGCCACTCTGCACACACGCGATGTATTGCTCCTACTTGTCGAGATTAAATAGAGTAGCAGCAATGACGGGGACGTATAGCAACCGCACAAACACATGCATGTCCTTTCTTGCCCGCCGCCAACACAGTGCGGATTCTGCGTATGTTTTATGTCTTTTCAAGCTGCCCTGGTTTTCTGAGAGCAACTGCGAGTATTAAGTATATGTAACCGCTGAATGACCCGACGAGCAACCTCGCCTCCCAACCATCCTTCCCTGTTGCTGGGCGAGAAAATTATGGGTGAAGACACAACGTCCAGAGTCCGAGTTTTCAAGCTTCTGTGTGTACACACGTGTGCGTTTGTGTGACAAAGTCCCGCAATGAAAGTGTCACCGAGCTTGCCGTCACGGCTCCATGTGAAATGGACACTGTGGTACAATCTGCTGCCTAGAGAGGGGCATAGCGTGCAGCCAATAAAAACTTGGCTAGACGAAAGACATAAGAACTCCTTTTTGTGCGTCTCCATTATTCTGTTGGTGTTTTTTTTAATACACACACACGAAAAGTAAGGCGTGATGTTCACATTGGGCACGGCGTAGTTGTGTGCGACGCAAAGTCCAGAGGGCACTGTTGTTGCGGTTTGTTGACTAGATGCACTGCTTTTTCACATGCTCATGAGAGGGCACTGACACGCACAGCGATTCGTGTGTGTGAGGAGAGAAAAAGAGAAAAGAGAAGTGAGCATAAGGAGAATTTAGAAATATAGACGCTTGACAAAACGAGGGCTTCAGATCTGGCGCCGTACTGAGATAGAGCGAAAAATAAAAGCATGTTCGGACGGCAACGGCAACGCACTTGGCTTGTATACAGAGCTCACGTCCTTAGGTCCAACCCGCATTCTATTTGGCTCACATTGTCCACCGAGATCCAGCGTTCATGCTTGCTTGCCCATTGGCCTTTTGTAGGCGAAGAGGCACACGAAACAGTGAAATACCAGCGGGTGAGGGACCGCAGCGTTGATGTAACAGAGCGATGGCTTGTAGCATCTGAAACGGTGCATGCAAGACACACACACACGTCACGCCACGGTCCCAGAAGTGACGGCACTGACAGAGCTCTATTTTGTCATGCAGCACACACACACACACCCGTCGCAGTCGACGTGGTTACCTCTGCACACACACGACGACTCCTCTGTAGAACAGGAGTTGGGGGATGGCAAGAAATGGAGGGGGTTTCCCTTTTCTAAGAGTCAGGGCCGCAGTTAAGCAGCAGAGATGAGGTGGCGAGGTCGCAGTCCAGGGTGACGCCCTTGGTCGAAGTACCGCGCCTTCGGGCGCCGCCGCACCAGCGACTGAATAAGTTAAGGGTGGCAACGCAGCAGGCCCGGAACCGGCCTAGCAAGCCCGCTGCGCCTTGCCCTGCCGTCGACGCGTTATTCGTCGTAGCCGTCGGCTTCGTCGGCATCGTAGGCGATGGAGACGTCGGCTCTTGCGGCGGGGTATGTTCCAATACAAGTCCAGAAATGGAGCACGCCATCATGCGGGCGCATTGAGGACTCTCCGGCTGCTAGCCGTCCGAAGACGTTGGAGACTCCTCTCGGATGCAGTTGTCATCGTCCTCGGGCTCTTCAATGGTGATTTGGAATTTGATTTTGTCTGCCGACTTGCCGTCGCCGTCACCTTCTTCGTCCCCACCATCAGCAGGTGCGATGTCAGGCACGCTCGACGTCGGACTGATGGGGATCATGTTCTGGTACCAGTCGCGGTTCTCCTCCAGCCTGTCCAGGATCTCCTGTGCATCCGGGTGAACCAGGTCAGCCCACGTCTCCCAGAGTGGGTGCGCGATGTAGTCGATGAAGCCCACCTGCACAAAAGGTATATAGTATCTACGTAAGTGCACAATGTCTACAGAGTTGAAAAATGCCCCTTCTTCTAAACAATGTTACGGTTCACAATTTCGCTTGTTATAGGCGAACTTGGGCTCTTTTTTTTTTGCAGTCATTTGTCGCGTTTTTGGGCTTATTTGCATTTTACAGCATATATAGTTATCAGTTATTGGCACTTCCACTGAAAGCACACCTGTTCATGACTCTGCGCTTTGAAGACAAACATATGTTGGCGATATCAATGAGCAACGTTAATAATGCCCTAGCAAACATTCACTCACCAAATGAAGGCTACCCTAAAGACAAAGTTAAAAAGTAAATACGTACTTTTTGCTGTTATTGCACACATTTCAGCTGTATAAAAGGTTTAAGGCGATTTATTTAATGCCACCACCTATTTAAGTGACAATTTTTATAAAAAATAATGATATTCTCCAGAATGGTAAAAACCAATTTTATTCTGATTCTTTTAGGCTTCTTTGTAAAAGTTGCAACATTTCTTTAGGGTAGCTTCATTTGTGATGATTATTCACTTGTTAGCTGAGTAGCACTCCAGTTACATCTATTGTTTACTGAACCACCACTGGCATCACAACTGCTCAGGCCGAGCAACTTCCCACCAAGAATGCCAGGCTGATCTACACTGTTTCAAAACCACCGTCATCGGTGTGAATGTAACAGGATTAGTCCCCATCAGAGGTATGAGGAACTAAATTCCAGCATGGGTGCATATGTGACTGGTAAAGACGTGCTTTGAACTACCACTGTCATACTATGCACGTTCCATTCCAGGGCTTCTCTTGTGGACTGCACACACGGTGGAATTAAACACTATATTGTGAAATAGAACATGAAGAAAGAGAGAGAGACAAACATCAGTTTGGCTTGAAAGCGGAATCATTATCGACTTTCGGCTTGAAAGCTGGAAGCCTATTCCTCAATCCTTCCATGTAGCAGGTGCAATAGGACCTTGTTACACTTGCATGTACTTTATGCGGAACATCACATGGACAGCTAATTTTCACTAGGAGTGTCGCTGTACTTGTTATCAATGAACAGAAACACAAACTGACCAAGGGCTCATTTTTCTTTGTTAAAAGACCTAGTAGTTTTAATAAATTGTGTACATTTGTTGTCGTAATGAATTAAGTAAATAAGTTGTAGTATCATCATCTTCCACCAGCTGACGTCATCTTGAACCTTGAGCAACTCTATGACACAGTCTTGCTCAGATGCCCAAACGATTTACTTACTATCAAAAAGAAATGAGAGTGATTGATTGATTGATTGATTTATGAGCCTACAGGAGTGCCGATTAAGAAAAAATATCGCATATGACCAAATACGCACCTGAGTCTTCTCAATAGTGGCCGTATGCCGGTCGCACATGGGACTTATGTCGAGGTTCTCGGCACGTTCTTTGTCACCTTGCATGAAGAACTCGGACATGACCAAGTCCACCCACGTCCTGTACAGCTCTAGTGGCTTGGTTGGATTGCTCAGGTCGGCACAGTGGATCATGTTTTGTAACACCTACACAACACACAGAGCAGACAACTTCAGCGTCGCCAGAAGAGATGTGCTCGTGCAGACATCATGCTGCACAGCATCATGCATTGCTTGAAACAACGCTAATCAGTGGCAGATCCAGGGGAGCAGGGGAAGTAGGTTCAATCGCCCCCACTCCCTTCAGTGTGTCCAACCAACGTTAGCACCGGCAACTCAACCCTATTCATATATAGAGTATAGCGCATCAAAATGTGCCTATATGTGAAGTGTGGTAGCCGTAATTTTGTTTCACTGCTTATGATTTATCATGACCACGCTGATTAAACAAATGTGTGGGACCCCTGTGAGCACAAATGAACATAACTAAAACTTCATTTTTCCAAAGTGAAATCTACCACAAAAATATCTTGTTATATTATCCAAAAAATTATGTTATCAATGTATTTTAGTAAACTGTATCTTTGATAAAAATATTTTACATTTACTTTACCATAACCGATAATTCTTTATATTTGTGTTTGCTACATCGACATTGGAGTGTTTATGCTGTAATGTGGTTCTTTTGATAATAGTAAGTAATAGTAATAAATAATAGTAACCAAAGAGTTGGGACACCCCTTTCCCTGTTTTACAACAACCCCCCCCCCCCCTTACACTTCTAAAAGAAAAATAAATGAGTGGCTAGATTCACTCCCAATACAGATGCCATTTGGTATGGGCACTGTTTTGACAAAGTCGTATCTTGTTTCGTGCAAACAGAGGCGTGCATGGTTCCTCATTGGAGGGATGGGGGGGGGGGAGGTGGGGGGCAAAGGTTTAGTGCACGCGCCCTTTTCCCTCTTCTATTGGTCGAGTCCAAAAGACAAGTCTCACAATGAATTGAATGAAAAAATGCGATTGATCCCCCTATATAGGAACCGGTATAACAAGAAAGTGAAACATGTCTTTACAAAGATAGTTGAGCGTTTATTGTGCATTCTTTCTGCAACCGCAACAAATTGCAAAGCCACATTAAAAACGGCCAGTAACACGAAACTTGTAATGCACAGCTCAAGCAAAAAGCACACAAGAAATTAGTATACACAGGACAAGCGTGGACTAAAAATGGTCACAGCTTGACACTTAAAGCGCACTTAGTATCTTAAAGCACGCTTAATTTCGTAGTACATATTTTTTAACGCCACTTTCGTGACGGAAGTATGTCAGCGGAGCCTTGGTGAACCCCGGCATAAAACTTTCGTCTTTGAAAAAAAGTAATGGAGCAATGACACGCTTTTCAAAATAATCAGGTTTCGGTCCCTGGCTTTCTGGCAGTAAAGATGAGAGAAACAGTTCTTTAAATTAAACATGGGCTGCTATTATGACCAAAAAGCTGCGTGGCTGTAAACATGTTCTCTTGATCAACGATGGGATGGGTCCAACTAATTAAAGTATGCTGTAGACTTTGTGCCCCCCTGTTAGGTAATTAGTAGCCTCCCCCAGCCTTTCTCGTGCACACACCTATGCATGTAAACCATTAATTGAATTGTTTTTGACTGAAATCTCGGCAGCAGTGTGCACTTTTTGCCGACCATGTCTATGCGGTGTAGTTTGGAATCGCTAATCACGCACGTACCATGCAAAATTCCAAAAATCCATTTTTAATATTGAGAGTGCGTGAGTGCAAACAAGAAAAACGACAGCTGGCATGAACAGAAAGGGCTGATTGCCCATTCCAGCAAGTTGCAAAGCACTTTACCAAGCACCACAATAAAACGAGAGGTACGATAGCCGAGAATAAAAAAGCGGCCGGGGAGGGTGAAAAGCATGCAGGGAAAGGTGTTTCAGCTCCACTAACGTGAAACCTGGGGAGAGATATCTTTGACGAGGCACTAGTGGGTGCCAAGCCTGAAACCAGGCATGCCGGAAGGGGTGTTTCCATCACGCCAACATTGCTGGAACACTGCGTCAGAATGCAGCTTACCATAAGGTGCTTCTCCTTGCCTACATGCCCAGTTTCAGTTCGCCACGGCATGTAGGGAAGGGTGCTTCAGCTTCACTAATGTCGTCAGCTATTTGTTGGGCTAACACTTGCCCTCTTTATTTTTAGTTGATTCGTAGTGACTAGTGGGATTTACCCTATTTTTGTGGAGCATACCGTTTTATAATGAACCGTGACTACACGACACACTGTTATGATATTAGATGCCTACAAGCCGAGACCTTGATGCGCTTCGCACCTGATATGCCACGGAGATGAGGCTCCCATGATTAAGCTCTTATAGTTTGCATTTCTACCCCTAAAGACAACGTCTGAATGGCTGTTAGAAATACCTATAGTATGCGAGCCAACTCCAAATATTACTCACCACTTTTTAAATACCAGAAGAAATTCTTGAATTACATTGAAGAAAGAGACATAATTATGCATCTTTATGTTTTCATGTTCTTGCATTAAACAAACCCGGATACAATAGCGACATTTTATGACAGCCTGCAAAATGGAGGACGGTGTTTTAAAATTCAAATAAAATTTTACTTGGAATTTTCGTTACAATTTATATGGACCTTGATACATGCAGCTGGCAAGTTTTTTGAAGCAGTCACCCTCCTTGAAAGCAACATTCACTGTACAGTGTTTCCAAATGACAAAGGGTGTTTCTCTAGACAGGTTTATACAGAAACGGACTCATCACACTTAGTAATATAAGATTTCTCTCTCATAATTTTCCATGATAATATGCATTATGTAAATCATTGTGCCCTCACAAATGAGATGGCAAAATTTTTGGTGTATTCAGTTGATTAAATTTTTAATTGAATGTTTATAAACACGCGAGTGACCTGAGAGTTGGGAAACACTGGCACACTCATTAGCCATGATGTAACAAGTAGCTTGCAGTGCGAGCGTTTACACTCTGGTGAATACTATTTTGTGGTCAGCTGCATGCAGAATAGAAATATTTTAGCTTTGTTCAGTTTGGCAGTGAAATTAAGCGATGTGCAGCAGCTCCAAGCTCAAACCATGTTGCAAATGAAGTGCTCCTTTCAGAACGTGTCCTTCTGCATCATAACGAAAACAGTTGCAGAGGACGTCTTTCTAAGTATTAATGGTGTTGCCACAGGTGGTGTTAGTCCGGCAGACCTGGCCAGAAATCGTTCCACCTGAGCATTGTAATAAATAAATAATGAGGGTATTGTAATGAGGGTATTGTAATAAATATTGTAAATGAGGGTATTGTAATAAATAAATAAAGTAAATAAATAAATAATCAGTCTTTTAGGAAGTTGAAAGACTCAACGAAAGAGAAGTTTTCTTGCAGACCCTCGGCACAGATTCTCTCTTTTTGGCACTTTCTAAGCCTATCGACCTGCTCATGATTGTACTCAAGAAAATAAGCTTCAAAGGGCTCATTACACATGCCTTCTATGAGATATGAAATTAACTTTTTTTTTTTACCAATTCGTATTTGCTAGCATTCAATGGTATCGAGGCTAGGTACTCTTCATGCCCATCAAAGAGATCAATGAACACTGTTTCCATAAAATATTGCTTCGGAAAAAAAGATTGCTGTTGCGTGTCTGCGGGCTAAAATTTTTTTGGAACTCTTCTCGCTCAAAATAGTTCCAAGTCGCCACGTGTCAAAGGTATCAGTCACACCAAGTCAATTCCACTGTACAGAGAGTATAAATACAAGCAGGCTGCAAGTGTTTAAAAATTGGGTGTACTGTTCACCTGTATCCTTTCGGTGTAGTTGTCGAGGAGCAAAACCCCAGAGCCGGCGACTTTCTTGGTCTCAACCATGGTCTTGAGATCGGCGAGCAAGCTCATGTGCTTGGACATGTCTGTGGCAAGGACCATGTCGATGACCATCTTGCGTAGCGTGAGTCGCTGCTTTTTCGTTAGGTTCTCGAAGATGTTGCACGTTTCGTCCTGCAGAAGCTTGAACGAGACGGCCAGAGAGTGGTTTTCCAGCACTG
The DNA here is from genome assembly GCF_043290135.1 of Rhipicephalus microplus. Lineage (NCBI taxonomy): Eukaryota > Metazoa > Arthropoda > Arachnida > Ixodida > Ixodidae > Rhipicephalus > Rhipicephalus microplus. Next base: position 5,764,162 of record NC_134709.1, on the reverse strand, counting down.
ACTCGTCGTTGTACATGATGGCAAGCTCAGAACCTGGCAGTGGAAAGAAAAAAAAAAAGAAGAGAAGCACAGTTTCGTCTGAGTGACTGAGGGAGCTAGAAAGTGGAGTTAGCAGTTTATGACACCGTCTTAAAGGCACCTTCCAATGACAATGCCTGTACTTGGTCAATAAATGTGGTACCACTTGATGAGAGGCAGCACGAGCTGTTGTGCCAAATGCTCTCCCAGCAGATTAGTGTAGTACAAGAAAACTTCTTGTTCTTTTCAAAAGTCCACGACATCTACCTGGATCATCATTTTGCTTAGTCATATGGTCCAACTATAACTATGAAGGCTTTCCTGGCAACTTTAATCCTAATGTTAAGAAATCCTCCCCTTTGTTTCGGAAGGAAAAATAAAGTTTGTTTGATTTCTTGTCATGATGTCATAACAGTGTTACATGGTGTGAGAAATGACATGGAAAGCACTAGCACATATTGCTTAACACTTTGATTCATTATACTGTTTACTGCAAGCTTGTGACTCTCCATCAAGGCCCACATGACTCATGCCTTTTGCGGGTAGACCAGAAAAGGTGTAGGACAACACCAAGAAATATGTCACTGCTTTTTTTTTAATATTTTACAATCAGCATAGTAAAAAAGCTACACTCAAACCTCAATGTAAAAAAATGACATTTTACAGGAAAAAAGTTTGTTTTATCTAAAAATTTATTATAAAGGTACATTTCTAGCACTAGATCTATTACAAGGGTGGTCTTCATTTATTTCATTATAACCGATATTTTTTTACATTGGGGTTAGTTATATATCGTGGTTTGAGTGCACAACATCATTAATATAGGTACACCATTGACGCCGCAAGCAGTGTGTTTAATAGGAACCATTACTCACTAGTGTTGATGAGGTACTGGTTGGTGACGCCCGGGTGGTCGACATCATGGATGGCTGCAGCGAAGAGCGCCGCCAGAGTCTCGAGGTCGGTGAACACGGTGTCGAGCGCGGGCGACAGAAGCAGCACGTGGATGGACTGTGTGACATCGGCCGCATGACTACTGTTGTGGTATGGAACCTTCAGGTAGTGGTCTTCCAAAGTCATAAGAAAGGTCAGAAATTTTTTAGATGAAATATCGAACGTCTTGAGCAGGTCCCGCTCCTGGAAGAAGGACATTTCCAAATGACGCGTGATCACCAGCGCATAACATGCACAAGGAAAGCTGTCACACATTCAGAGATTACGCACTTAAGTGTTAAATATTAAATTATTTAAATTATTTGCTTTTTTTTTTCATTACTTACGTGCATGTCTGCTGCACTCGGCTTTGTTTTTCTTGTTTTGTTTATCAAGATAAAATTTTCGGTTGTGAGACGGCGTTTGGCCTGTGTACTCTGTGTTTTATTTTTTTACATCTTCACCCCCTCTCTCTCTATAGGGAGAGGCCGTGGTGTAGAATCTACAGACATGCATTGACATGTCGTAATGCGTACATTTGGTTGGGCCTTTAACATTCGGTACAGGCTAAGGGAGAGTGTACATGTGTAGAGATATGGCACATGAGTCACCCACGCTCTCAGCCGCACAGAAAGATCTGCAGTTATTGACGCAGAAAATGCTCGGCTCACCTTGAAAATGGTGTAGGTGATGGCGGTGAGCGGTTTGCCTCCTGAGTACTCGGCCACCTTGAATATGTTGCAGCCCCAGCGGTCGAGATCCTGGAGGACGAGTCCAAGTTCCTGCTCGCGGGGCGTCTCAACCCCGTATTTGGGCAAAGTGGTGAGGCTGTTGGTGTGGTGCAGGGAGCGCCGGATGCCCGAAATCTGGGACATGGCGTCAGACGGCCGGTGCTGGCGCGTCTTGCCGCCGCTGCCGGGGACCCCGGGAGCTGATCCTGGCGCCGCCACGCCCGCGGACACTCCGCCAGTGCCACCACACTCTTCGGGCCGCAGAACCTGGAGGTCGAGGTCTTGGACCTTGTCTGCGCCCAGAAGAGAGCCAACCCGGTGAGACTGGTTGACAGGAACAGCATTAAAAAACATTTTCGACGAGCGGAGGACTTCATAATCTATCATGGCCGTCCAGAGAAGCTGCCCCCCCTTAAAATTTTTGATAATATTTTTTTATGCAGCCGCCAAAATCTGCACGCCTCGACTAGCACACATAGGTACTGCATATTCCTGTAAAATGGCCTTCAGTGCTGACAACTTTGCACTTTACACACTACTGACTAATCTTCCCAGCCACGACATGGAAGGAAAAGAAAGACTGCATGTGCTCTATGCACACATCCCCCTCTCCTTCTCCCCTATACGGATGCAACCTCCTGCAAAAAGTTTTGCGGACGCCCTTAGACGCCATATCAGCGTGAGAAAAGAGCTGAAAGAGTAATTCGATGAAACCGCAAAGTGCTGAAAACTCAGAGATCAAGAGGTCCCTTTGTTTCTAAAGCTATGGGTTCACTGAATGTTACAAACCAACTGGCCCAAAGTCTGTTCTGATAGATTAAAGAAGTTGGTGTCAATAATTTCTGTCATATCCAGGCTCTGTGCTGGCAAAAGGGCTATAAAATGCGATGTTGATGAGTCAAATAATGTAGGCACTTTATGGCATCTCTGGCTCACGATCAGGCTAATCAAGAATGCAAGTTATAAGAAGCTTTGCAAAATAAGCTGCAGAGTGAATTATTAAAACAACAACAAAACAGCTAAAATTCATTATAACGAATGCCATATATGGGCACAACATTGTGAAAGCAGGTTAGAAGCGCGACCAGGACTTATGTACATGCACGTCACGCTGTCATTGATCTGCATCACTTACCCAAAAATGTGTTACAGATGTACTCTGATATTTGGCTCCCCGACTTGGACTCCGAAAAGTGACTCAGTTCCTTGTTGAGCATGCGCTTGAACTGCGGACAGTAAACAGCAGAAGCACAGACGTGACTCAACAATCTGCTGTTTCAAACGAAAAGCAAAACGTGCATTCCAAACATAGCACTATTTTCACTACAAGACAACACACATTGGCCTGCTGTAGCCTATTCGCATAAACAATGAAGCTTACGGGACAGAGCACGCTGAGACATGAACGAATGGTTATAATCTTTCTTGGCTTTAATCTCAAATTTGATTTTGAAGCAAGACGGCGACCAGTAAACACGCTACTTGTTTACTTATTTTTATGCAATAATGTGGTGCCTTACTTGTACCACTCCTGCGCCATATATATTATCTATGTACCTTTTTTTTATTATACAATCATATCTATTTTTATACTGCAATATAATCTATAACGACAACTCTGGTTCTATCAATCTCTCGATCCCCACCCCCTTTTTTTGTTTGCAATATATTTCAATAGTTTCTTGCTTATATCAACGGTTAGCCAGTGAGTACTTTCGTATACACTGTAACCCAGAGCCCAGCGTAAGATGGACCCCGATCCTGAGGTATTGTTCAGTGAATATCCCGGCGTTTCATTGCAGTGCATTCAGCAGCCGCGATGGCAGCAACAGCTTGTGCTGGTTTGAACAACGAAACACAAGAAACATTGTTTCTTGCTGTTCTACACAAAGCGCTGGCACTGGCTCGTTTTCACGATCGATTCTGCCTTCTTATTTTTGTGGACAAGTTGCACACTGTCTGTAATTCAAGAAATGACAGTTTCACCACAAGGGTCAACCAATCAATGCGATAGCAACAAATGGTTGTGTTATACAAAGTATAAGCAGACAGCTAACTCTTTTGGATCCGATATCACGTAACTCTGGAAACGTTAGTGTAAGAGAATAGTGCCGCTCCATGGAAAGGTGCTCTTTTCGCGCAGTTGCTTCGCATGGAGCGCGCAGCACATGGAAAGGTACACGCGCTGCGCGCTAATCGCCTGTCGAGATAGCGCGCGGACCAAGCGAGACCCCACCCACCCTCCTTACACTCTTTGCGTCCCTTCATGCTGGTTTTGAAGGCGAGTTGGGCGTCTCGTCTCTGCATGTGCAGCAGATCCAACACGCGGGGTAATCTTATCCCTCCGGGCAACGGAGATGGGCCGGCTGGTTTGACAACTTCAACATCGCCCCTGCTCGCACGCGTGGGGCAGAGCTAGGGGCCAAGCGGGAAAGCAAGTTTTTCAGAGCGGCGAGGCGGCAGCTGCGTGCACCTGATCGATACTCAAATTGGTATGACATAACATGACTGTATCAAGAGCGTAAATGCTTAGTCATAACATAAAAATCATGACATGTATGTAATGATTGCGATGATTTACATTTCATGGTCTTGATATACTCTTGCGATGGTTTCGTTCACACGATGTTTTGCAAAACTGGTATGGTATGACATGACTGCATGGCGAACATAAGTGACAGACCATAACGTAGAAATCATGGCATGCAGGTCATGATTTTCATGTTATGACTAGTCATGACTACACGCCCCGCTCATGGTGCGCTCGCGGTCGTTTCGCTAGCTTCACATATACCGAATTTGGCATTACAGGACGTGAATGGATGACGAAAGTGCATGACACGTGTAAACATGATAATCATGACATGAGTGTCATGTAAGAACATGACAACATACCACACTCATGATGCGCTCACGGCCCTTTTACGCGACGTGAATTGACGACAAAGGTAAATTACACGTCCAAACACGATCATCATGACATGCGTGTCTTGTAAAACAAGACTACATGCTACGCTCATGAAGCGCTCACAGCCATTTCGATAGCTCCACATATAACACATTTGGTATCACGTGACGTGTAAGACATGACTACGTGCTGCGCTCTTAGCGCACTCGCGGCTGTTGAAGTCATGTACAGCATAATTTACGTCCGCCTCGTAACGTTGTGCTCATTTTAAAGTGATATATCGACCTTCCTCATTCGTGCTTCGCATATCATCGATTCCCACAATACACGGGATCTGCCAATTTTTTACAGTGTACATATACATACCACCGCTATGCACCGCACCTTCGCCGCATAGCGTTCTGATTGGCTGCGGCGGGCCTTGGCGGGTGGCAAAAAATCCACCTTTTCCATTTTCCTGTGCTGCCTTCTGGCGTTTCGGTAGGAGCCAGGACAACTGGCATTGTTAGAACGAAGGCCTCCGAGACCGGGAGTCGCTTCGCGACTTTTTCGCTTCGCGACTTTTTCGCTAGGGAAGGACGCATGCGCCGCAGCGTCGTCGAAAAGGCGGATTGCTCCAGGAGCGATCGCAACATTACGCCTCGTTTTATGCCCGCTTCCGCCGCCTGGAGGGGAGGTTTTTCTCGCTTTGGCAGCCCAGCCTTCGGTGTAAATGATCATTTTAGGGAGGTAGGGAGGGCGTAACTGTGGGGGTTCTGACACCCCCGACATTTTTCTTGCTTTAACTGTTTGGGTGAATGTAGCCACCATGTTTACGAGGTGTCTCCTGATGGGAAGAGTACCAGAATCTTGGAAGAATGCTAACATCATTTTTATACATAAAAAAGGAGATGACAAAGACTTCAAGAATTACAGGCCGATCAGCTTGTTCTCTGTAGTATACAAGCTATTTACAAAGGTAATTGCTAACAGAATTAAGGCCACATTAGAATTCAATCAACCAAAGGAACAAGCAGGATTTCGAACAGGCTACTCAGAAATCGACCACATTCGTACTATCAATCAGGTAATAGAGAAATGCTCAGAATACAGCTAACCACTATACTTAGCCTTCAGAGATTTTATGGAGAACAACCTAGTAACTTAATACAGAGCAACCTAGCCTTTATAGAGAACATGACTGTGATGCCGAGGGTAAAACCCGTCAAGAGTGTCCGTATAACTGTTATCGCGATAACAGCATGTTGCTCGTTCTCTTTGAGATCAATTCGACGTCGCAATCCACAACTCGTTTGAGGGCACTGGTGTTTCGTAACTTCAGCTCCACGCATGCGCTACGACGAGCACTCACTTTGCTGGACGCCATGTCTCCCACAGATCTGTGAGACTGTATCGTCTCCAGCTGCTCGAGGCACCATTCAAGCTCTTTCACGGTGGACGACGCCATCTGACTGTACTCTTCCTCTGGAAGAAGCAAATTATTTGTTCGATTATCCGATATGCACAATCAAATACACGGAGGAAACGGGCAGAGGACAGGCGAGAGAAAGCTTGAATCGCGCATAGTGTTCAACTATTGCATGCATGTTATTGCTTCATGTCAGCAGTTGACATTGCTGTTCTGTTGCATTATGTTTCATGACGGTAATGTTCCATATCCCTTTATGATGCGCATAATCTGTTCGTTGCAGCCAAATCTGTAAATGGAGCAGGAGCCTCGGTGCCTTTTGCTCTTACCACATTTCTGTAATGTTACAGAATATAGAAAAGCTTTCTTTCTTTCTTTTACTAACAGGGGCACACTACCTGCCTGCTTTTTCTAGAGGAGGGAAGCGATACTCTTAATTAGGTCCCGTTTAAGGTGCTGAATATAGCCAGGAAACCAGACATTCTATGCTGTGGTTTTCTGATTAGAGGAAAACATGACGTTATTTAATCAGGACGTGATTAAGAGTGATATAGAGAGCAAGGGCCTCAAACACGCGGGCCGCATCACAAGGAATAAATTTTTGTGACTTTGCTAAATGCTATTCACACTACTTTCTCGTTTATTGCGATTAATAAGGCCCTGTTCGGGAGGGCTCCAGACAGGAATGGTCTCAAGCATTTTTTTCCCCGAGGAACGTGCTCCATCATGCCGACCGACAGAAGGGCGTGAAAGGGTCACTTTCAGGCCTCCCCAGCACTTGCTCTCACCAAGCGACACCTGCAGTGCACTCCCGCGCACTGGCTTGCACCCCCAAAGAAAAAATTCTGCCGACGACCATGTGCCCAATGCGGTCAGTATGTTTTGAGACATCAATTCGATATCTTTCTCGAAACCTACGTTAAACCTGTGCGCATATGGCCCATTTGTTAGATATAGAAGATGAATTCTTTGAAATGCCACCGTTAGGTGACATTTTGTTAAAATGCCTCCCGCTCTGACTTTCTTCACTGTTCCGGACTAAATTCGGCAATTCGGCCCGCTTCCTAATATTGAGTTTGAGACCGCTGATGTTGAGGAAAGGAAAATAGGAAGAGAAAATAAGTAAAAAAGTGCAAAGAAAATCAGCGTTATTTAAATTTGTTCATACGGCTAGCCTGGAAAAATAATAATAATAATAATAATAATAATAATAATAATAATAATAATAATAATAATAATAATAATAATAATAATAATTAAGACAGGCACTACGAGACGGTCTGCAAGAAAAGAATGTACAGCTTGCGCTGTATAGGTAGAGGCAGGAAGTCATGAAGAAAAAAAAAACAGCGCAAAGAAAAAATGAAATGTTTTATGCAATATTACGTATTAAATAATACAATGACGCAAGTGACATCACTCAGGTTATAGTGACGAGAAAACGTACAACATGATTTGGAAATATACTATACAATTGAGAAAAAAATCCAACTACGAGATACTACGAAGTACATATCATAACCAAGCGAATCGCAATGCGAAAATACTCAGTATTTAGTAGACGGAACCATTTAAGGTAAGTATACAAATGCATACATACTACGACACGTCGCGCCCCAAGAAAGTTAACCAGTTTGAATTGGTCACGATTCCGCATGCAATAAAATATAGGCTAATTGAAGCTTAAGGGTTACGTTGAGCAATAAGTAAAACTAAGGCAAATATTGAATATTGTTAGTCGGGCAATATACATGTTTTATATACTTCAAAAACGTGATGCATTACATCGCGCGACGAATCAAACAAGGGAATTCACACGATCCCCGTCCCATTTATAAATGCTGATACAAGATTCGCCTCTACTTTGTAATGTGACATAAAAAAAAGAAGGCGAAATGCGATCAACAACGTGCAGTCACCTGATAAAGAAGATCCGCTTGTGTTCGTGCCTGGAGAACCGGACGGTACCTTCATTCTGCAAAAGCGGTCAGAAAGTCGGGCACTGCAGTGGTACATATCAAATGAAAGTAGTGTAAAGCTTGCAGTGACCGTATTCAAAGGAGCCATAACACCCAATTTTCGATCATATTCTGCGTTATGTGCGTTATTACTTGTGAATTCACAAATCGACATTTTATAGCAGGCAGTCGAGCACTTCGTTCATAATTTCATAATCGAATATTTTTGTAAACACGCGAGCAGCCTGAGAGTTGGGCAACACCGCCGCACTCGCGAGCCGTGACGTAACAAACAACCATAGCTGTGCGAGCGTCTGCGATTCCGGCGAACGATATTGTTCTGCGGTCAGCTACGCGTGAAATCGAGATATTTTAGCTTTCTTCAGCTTGGCACTCAAATTGAACGCGTCGGCGCGTCACGCGCCTTAGCAAAATGGCGGTTGCCGGCGATGGCCGGGGTTTACAGCAGGCAACTCCGAGGGCTTGTTTGGCACGTAAATATTCTTTTACGGCCCACTTGTCACGTCTGTATAGGCACAATAGACTGTCTACTTCTAGTTTTCGCTGGAAGCGACGAATTGTTAGGTGAGCAGCCGCAGATATCAACGTTATTTTCAGACCGCTATGGTCCGTCCGTTACGACCTAAAAGTAAACTAGAGTGCGTCTGCTCGTTGCCGAGATTCTATAGTATTTATTACTGCGTATAAAACCATTAAAGTGGAAAAAAAAGCGGACACGTAAATAGGCTAGAACTCACGTGGGTGGGACGTCCTTGGTGAGATGTTTAATGTTGTTCAGCACACTGCGTAACGAGGCCAGTATTTGAGCAAACGGGGTGACGATCTGGTCTTCGCCATGCCTGCGTGAGAGAAAAAACAAATTAGTTCAGAAGCTTGGCGCCACAAACTGGAACTGAAGAAAGACACGTCGCGATTCTGTCGAGCCCGTTAAGTTGTTCCCTTAGACTGAACTCCAAGCAGCTCGGCTGCCAGAACAGTCTCCCTTTCAACGAAAGCGAATGTGTGTTACACGCTGTAGATCTACGGCACTTGCGATTAGCTCATCGCTTCTCGAATACCGACCTTCACGTGTTGTACATGTACTGTTGCCACACCTCTAGCTTCTAGTTACAACAGTAGCTAAAAGAACAGCGATGTCATCTCAGACGCTCAGTCATAAGTCATCCTACCCATAAAGGGACAGCATTACGAAAGAAGCCAATTCTAACTGGGACACTCCACCGAAGATAGCATTACGAAATATATTTGCCAACCCTCGGCCAAATTTTCGACAAAAAACAACGAGAACGAGTCACCGTAATCTCCACACTGCGACAAGGCAGTCATTAACTAAATTGATAGCGACAGTCAAGAGAGAGTATATATGCCGGCAAAATATCTGCATATCATTAAAGTGAAAGCTTTACGTGCCTCACGAAACAGGAAATTTGCCCGTCGTCGGCACCAAAAGCTAAAAAAAAAATCCCGTCCCACGATGACACCACCAAACAAAATCATCATGACGCCATAAATTACGTGACGTCATGTGATGAAAGACTGTGGGAGCCACCTGATCGACTGCCAGAACATGGTCGAGCGTCTGCAATGTTACACGAAAATTGCTAGAAACTATTGGCTACTTCTCAGAGTGATTCCACCACCGGATAAAAGCTTGAACAGTAGGAAGGCAGTTGCATGGCAATTTCGCAAACCCGGTCTGTGCATATCATGGTCCGAAAGATGATAAGCGAAACGAGAATGTCAAGCACTGTGGGGTGAGAGGCACCCTCGACTACATAATATGCGAGTGTGGTAGTTCCCCACAGGGACTAAATCAAATTTAAATTGTATAGAGGCCTGGGAAGCCCTGCAGCTGCGGAGCGAGGACCCTGCTTCACAGCGACAAGCCTTGCGGGAGAAGCCGCGAGGAGTCGGAACAAGAGCTTCGCCTGCTTCTAATCGCGGATATGCCGGCACCGGTCGAGCAGGGGTGCCGGGGACTCTGGGGAGTAGGGGGCCTCCTTATTTGGCGGAACAATAAAGCTGCCATCATCATCATCACAACACGATTGAGGTCCCTAGATAAACACGCTGCCATTGTAGCGCCCGGGCGGCGAACAAAACCGGAGAGCGCGCAATCTAGAGCTATGAAAATGAAGACGACGCTTGGCAACCATGGGCATGTGAAGCCACGGCTCGTTTTTCTCCCCACTGCCTTAAAATACGTCGTCAGAGAAGAAGAAGATGAATTTCGCCTTAGAACGTGCAAGGGACCCTGCGAGTTTCTTCAACGACGAAGACAAAGTTTACATAACGTCCGCGGAGAGCTGCGAACAAAAAGCTTACATATTGTTCGTAGCAATACTTCAGAGCAGAAGGGTTGCCGGTTTTCTAGATACGCGCCAAACACACGAACGCCGGTGGAAGAGGGGGCGCTAAACGCTATGTGTCAGTACAAACAGCAGACGTTTTTCTCTTCCTCGTCATCTTCGCAATCTTGTTTTCCCAGCGGAGGATAGCCAACACGGCTCAGTCAGGTTAATCCCATTTCCCGAATGCCCCTCTAGCCTTCTGAACATATATGCTCTGTCTTGGAGAAGAAAAAAAAAATGTACTAAACCACACAAGTAATATGTCCATGTTACACATAGCACATACCGCGACAAACCCCCGCCCGTCGTGTGACGTGGGAGAAAAAAGGGTGCGAGCCGGACAAGGAGGTTAGTATATATATACCTCCTAAGAGCCGGAGTAACTACATACATTGAAGTATATTACGTACTACGTATTGTCTTTTCGTGCGCTTTTCTTTCTTAACATTTACATTACATTGATTGATTGACTTGTGGGGTTTAACATCCTAAAACCACCATATATGGTTATGAGAGACGCCGTAGTGGAGGACTCTGCAAATTTTGACCATCTGGGGTTCTTCAACGTGCACCCAAATCTGAGCGAACGGGCCTACAGCATTTTCGCCTCCATCGAAAATGCAGCCGCCGCAGCCGAAATTCGATCCCACGACCTGCGGGTCAGCAGCCGAGTACCTTAGCTAGACCACCGCGGCGGGGCCAAAGTTACATAGCAGTTGCTACTGATAACATCTCCTATACTTTCCTTGGCATTATTGACAGTTAGTTCTTACAACAGCATAGAGTTTCCTGAACATTCACTAGAGGTACTCTGGCGCTAGGGTCTATGTGAGCTGCAACGCACGGCGCTTCAGCAAGCATGGGAATGACGGGTAGTACACGGATTAGTCTACACTTCTGGCTCCACGTGTGTTCGTGTCGCTTGGAGCTGTTTTCTCACGAAACAAAAATAAGCAAATGTGCAGCGATTGCGCTTCACCACCTTATTATTTTAGACTTACCATTTCGAATCGGGACACGAAGTTCAAAAGAGTTCGTGCTTTCTTTCAAAACAAAACCGAAACACAGCAATAAACGAAGCCACAAGTGCGATTCACCGCCCGCAAGTACAAAGACTAGGCACATCCGTGTACTAACCATCATTCCCATGGTCGCTGAACGATCACAGCGCCAGAGTCCTCTATAGTTAATTTTAGGAAACTTTATGCTCAATATTGTCGTGATCAAAACTTGGTGCTTATATACGCATGGTTAGTTATAGCACCAACACTATTTATTAGGGGTGTTCAAACAGTAAGATTTGTAGCCGAACAAATATAAATACAAATCGAATACTTCTCTAATAGTTTTTGAATAGTGAGCCAACTATTTTAAAGGAATCCCTTTAATGGTCATATAAACAAATATGAAACAACCCGAGAAGTACACATTTTTATTTGAAACAAATGTTTGCAAGCTTTAACAAAGCAACGTTACAAATATTTTAACCGACCAAAATACCACAATTACGTAAGCCTATGTAACCTTGTAGTCCTAAAATATTTTCTAACTGTAGGTTGAAATACAGTAGTGATCACTGTATGCAAAGTGGCAGTTTTTTCAGCAGCTTTTAGCTAAAACAGATGCAGGAATATTTAAGAATATTGTTGAGTGAACATCATCATGAATCTCACTGTGAATATAGTGAATTGATGACTGTGCCGCTTGGGCGACACTGCAGCTTTAAGCAAAGGCACCTTAATACAGCATCGAACAAAACCTTGGGCTTCACACGTGCTATAACATCTATGACTCAACCAAGAAAGGTTACACTTCTCTGTTCCTGCGCCTCATTTCGTTCAGGTGTCTTCATCGGGTCTTATATTCGAAAACTATTACAAAAATATGCGATATATAGTTAACATACCCTATTCGATGGGATAACCGAATAGAATATACCTGCAATATAATCGCTACTCAAAATTTCGGAATAATTCGCACACCCCTAATGCGTATAATAAATTTAGCTATATACGTAGTAACTGGGTATGGGCTTGGTTGGACGAATGGGATGGTCGAGAAACGGGGCGAGCGCACCCTTACTGGCCCAGTAGCTGACGTCTACGCTTTTATGTATTATTATCGCTTATTGACAAAGTAGTTCGACGAACAAAGAACGAAACTGAACGACGGAAACAGTGTACGCAGCAGAGAATCGCTAAAAGCATTCCTCGACGCCTCGGTAAGCAGAACGGGTAAGCAGCGAGGACGCAGATCGTTTGCCTTACACCGAGCACTTCGCCGAAACTGTGGTTGGGGATTTAGGGACGTTGGATGGGGGAGAAGCTCCGAATTCAAAGCGCGCGGCGTTCCAGCACTTCGTCCTCGAGATGCTCAAGGAGCATTTCGACCAAATTTCCCCTGAGAGAAGGAGAAGGCTAGAGAGAGGACCCCCTCCTTCCGTCCGGTTGACGTAAAGCCGGGTCTTGTTCAGTGTCGGTTTGGCTTATCAAAGCTCTGAGTTGCCGCTCCTCACATCCTGATAAATATTAATAATAACAATAGTTAAAGCAGCTTGCACTAGCTGTTTTAAGACCGAATGACGTGCTTGGAAGCCTTGTTGGTTTCTCTTCCATTTTCTTCTATAATCTTTTGCTCTTACTCCGCTTTTTTTTTTCTGTCCTTTTCATCTCTTTATTTGTATTTATTTCTCCCTCTTTCTTTATCCATTTCTTTATCTTTCTTGCTCTTTCTGCATTTCTTATATTTTTTTCGCTTTTTCTATTTTACGCTTGCTTCGTCGTCTTTTTTTATATCTTTATACGTAGATTTACCTCCGTTACGCCAAGCGCACTTTTTTTTTCTGCTGTTGATAAGCGATCGTGATCAAGGCACTTGAGCGACAAAGTAAAATGACTTTTCCTTGCACCATCACGCGCTCAATAAGTTTACACATGGAGAGCGATACACCCAGGGAAGACGATACACGACAGCACACGACAGCCCAGCCCCTAAAGCGCTCCACACTTGAAAATTGCCACGTGGTTCCCAATGCATTTACCTATGATGACCAGAAGGCGAAAGAAACCTTCCTATTCTTCTGATGTCCTCCGAAGACTTTCCCCGCCCGGCGTGGTTATTACACTGCTTCCGTGATCGGAGAAATTCGTAGATTTTTGCACCTTTGAGCACATTATATGCCACTGCCCATAATACCGGACTCAACGACGTGGCAAAGAAGCCAAACTCTGTCACCACGGATTCAAGACTACAAACAGAAAAGAGCATCCTGTGACCTTGCCCGACGGTCGCACATACGCGCAAGGCCACGAAGGCTCTCTTGGCTTTTCGAGAAACACCGAGCTTCACAAGCACTTGTGAACGAACATCACGAGACCGTGCTGTGTAGTCTCAAGCTGACTATTTTTTATTCATCTCTTTCTTACTCTTCTTCCTTTTTTCTCTCTTTCCTTTCTCTTTTTCCGCTTTGCCCCAACCCAAGTGTAGGGTAGCCAACAGAGGCAAAGCTTGGTTAACCTCCATGCCTTTCCTCTTCACTTCTCTCGCTTTCTCTCTCTCTTTTGCACTTCACATTGCTTTCCGTTTCCTCTACGTACGGAGCCCACCTTTGACCGGAACGGCGATGTCGCGCGATCACCACGCGACATGGTCATCACATGACGTCACGACAACGTCATTACGTCGACGTCACAAAATTTGACGACCATCGACGTCATGATCACGCCATCACATAATCATGAATTCTGTCATCACTCGTCTTGACGCCACCGATTCCAACGCTCAAATTTCCCGTTTGATGAGATTTCCCAGGCTTTCATCTTAAAAAAAAAATAGAGATAAGTGATCCGAGTTACCGGCCACGGCCGGCTCAATGGTACACTGCTCGTACGAGAGCGAAGAGTGAATTAGTTTCTCGAGGAAAATGTACCAAAACATGCAAGTTGCGCCAAAAGTCATAACTACAAATTGACCAATGCGATTCAAACGCGACTTCGCCGGTATGTCACGAGAGGATAGTATACCGCATGTCTTATCTCCACGATCACCACATATCTAAGCTAAGCTGCGTCACCGTCAACATTTTGTGGCAAATGGGCATGTAGGGAAGGATGTTTGAGATCAACTAACGTGAAACCTGGAGAGGGGCGAAACATGCACAGATGTCTCCCAAATCGAAATCTTTACTCTTAACTGCTTTACTAGCCAGCGGTGCACTTATGCACCATCCCTTTGCAGACAAGTTCCAAGAAGGGTGTTTCAAATAGATAACTTCAACGTACATATGGACGTTTTTGTATCTGGTTTTAGATAAGAAACTTGAGCACCTTGGTAAATTCCGTGCGGGATTTTGACACTGCTCTAACCAAACAATGTTTTAGGAAGTGGCGACGAACCTTTAACTTGCAGTACGCAAAGTATATTGGTGGCGAATAGTATACCAATTTTCGTGGCGCATACCCGTTCGAGATGAATAGTGAAAACGACATTAGAAGCGGAGACCTTACAGAAGACATGACACGCCAACAAGCAGAGGGTGCTTCGCCTCTAATAGGTTGGAGCAAGACTCGGGCATGTGCTCGCGGTGAGGCGGTCTGGGAGAAGGGGGGTGCACACGTTAAATGAGCGGTGAACTGAAAGCCTCAAGCCCGGACACAAGTGTAGTTCTTTTTTTTTTCTTTATTACCCGAGTTTCTTCGTTTTCGCGGGACTTTACGAACTCACCGGCGATCGCGCTAAGACCACAGCGCTCAGGCGCAATGGGTAGCTGCGTTACGAAAGTGCTCTCCAAGCACCCGACGACAACACATTTCTGTCGCCCCTGGACCCAAGTCACGGGCTTTTCGTACGTACCCCATATGCTTCGCTCGTTTGTCAGGAAAGCACGCTTTCACATTCATTCCCTTAAACCAGTTGAGCTGTGCGAGCTAAAAGGTGTGTCGCAAGCAAGGAAGGCATGGTGCCGAGAAGAGAGTAACTAAGCTAGCGGGGAAAACATTTAAATACCGCGCGTAATTAAGGCAAGCTCGAGTCAAAAATAGAAATATGGGGAAAAATCAAATAGAAAAAGGAGCAGTGAGAGGGGAAACTTCCTTTGCAAGGAAGTTTCGCGTTGCCAAGCTTGAGGCTGCCCCGCCGCGGTGGTCTAATGACTAAGGTACTCGGCTGCGGATCCGCAGGTCGCGTGATCGAATCCCGGCTGCGGCGGCTGCATTTCCGATGGAGGCGGAAATGTTGTAGGCCCGTGTGCTCAGATTTGGGTGCACGTTAAAGAACCCCAGGTGGTCTAAATTTCCGGAGCCCTCCACTACGGCGTCTCTCATAATCATATAGTGGTTTTGGGACGTTAAACCCCAAATATCAATCAGGGGAAAAAAAAAAAACGAATGCGTGAGTGCAGGGCAGGGGCTATATTTATCTATTTATTTATGTGTTTTGATAATTTTTGTTGCTTAAGCTTTAGGTTCCTAAACCAGCGTATGATGATGAGAGACGCCGTAGTGGAGGGCTCCGGAGATTTCGCCCACCAGGGGTTTTTTAAAGTGCACCTAAATAAACCGGGGGTTTGAGCATTCTCGCCTCCGTCGGACTTGGGGAAGACGCAGGGAAGGAATGAAGAAAAAAGAGAGGCAGGAAAAAAAAGAAAGGGAACAGAGAGAAAGGCAAGCAAGCGATTATAGACGGTAAAGAAAGAAGCAGGAAATGAAAGAACGAATGAAGAAAGGAAGGCTTGAGAAGTAAATGAAACGGCAGTAAGAAAGAAGTGATCGAAAAAATAAACACTTTAAAATTTGCATTATATTGGACGTATTAGAAAACACTTTACGAACACCTATACCATATGTACTGCTCTGACTCACTCCTCCCCACGAAGCACAAAACCTCTAAAAACGTTTCGAAACGACTACAAACAACTAAAGATGTCTTGGTCTACGAAAAGGCCTAAAATAGACTTTTTTAAAGTAAAATTTTCACTGCCAAAATGTGTTTGCATACTGTTTTAGTACCCTTTTTTGACACCTACGGCATAGCCAGAGCCTATTCTGCCAAACAGGCTCATAAGGTCTATACTTGGAGACATTTTGTAGAGCGATCGGTACGTATCGAAAATAGCACCCGGTCGGCTGTTCCGCCTTTAATATAAGGTCTCACCGGGTTCGCCGCGTAACTTTTCATAGTCAATATGTGCGAAATTCGCCGGGAACCGCTCCGAAAATCGCCACGTTGAGGCGCGATAGCGCGTTCGTCTACAGATCGAACTGTTCCGAGCAGTTCGGGAGAACGGAGTTGCGTAAGCAAAGCGAATGAGTGTGTATCCTAACGAACGGTGCCGTGTTCAATATATTCGCACACAGTTTGCGACAGCGTAGCGGCAATGATAGCGGCGAAAGAAAAAGCTTCGGCCACCGCTGCGTTTCAAAGTAACGCCGCCCGCCAAGTACCGAAAGTTGTAAGCAACCGTGTCGACGCTGGCTAGTAAAACGAGAATTCGTTCTTCTTGATCTTTTTAACGAGCGAAGCTTTTGAAAAAAATTGAGGTAAAGCATCTGTCGTCCGCAAAATAACCTCAGCTCCATCGCTTATCACTTATCAGTAACCAAGTCACAGCTGCGCACCACCTGCGTTAAATATGGCAAAACCACGACAGCCGACGGAGACGGTTCGTGCAGCCGCCGCGCTCTACGAGGGGTTGTCACAACCACGTTCGCACGTGTTGTTTCTGTCGCTGAAGTTTGGACATTCTTGCAGGGTCTTTGACAGGCTGTGGTTCGACTGACAGGCTGTGATTCGACGTTTCACTTCGAGCATTGAAGAGCTTTTCTTGTAAAATAGTTTTGCTTAGACTCATCAGAGCGTCGGAAGAAATGCAGGATACGGTGTATTGACAGACAGAAAAAGAACAGCAGGAACGAAACAGACAAATGCCCCGGGCCTGATAACATAGGTGTCCAATACTGACATGCAATTATATTAACATTCCGTATGAAAACAATTACTTTCCTAATGGGCACGAGGGAAGTGCTGTCCACTCCGACTGTTGTCGTTTCTTTTCTATCTACTTTCCGGGAGACGGCCCGCACAGCGAAGAGCAAACACAACTCCGAGCGACGGTATACGCAAACAGGCACGCGGACTGCGAACACGCCGTCGCTTCTGTTTGCGCCTTCTCGGCATTTGCCGAACGGACGACGAGACGGTGTTTGTCGATCCCCTTTGGCGGCACGCTTCTCTTCCTGAAGGGCACCGACTTTCTTTGTCGTGTGACTGCCAGGTCCTCGGCACGAAAGGGCTAACTCAGGGCGATCAGAAGACGCAGAGTCACCGCTCGCACAATGGCGTAGCTCGATCACTACAATGCGTATAGCATTACAGTGCACATCACCCCACCCTAGGATCTTCATTGTGTGGCAGAGTGCATCTTAAGATGCGTACAAACACCAAGTACGGCATTAATTATATACCTTAAAACAATTAACTTTTTATTCAGTGGATCTAGGCGGTCGAGTCAAATGGGTGAAATGAAGTCCTTCCTGAAAGTAGTACAAGACCGCTTTGAGATTCCCGAGAGACGACCACAGGTAATCCCTGCGGAACGATAAAATCTGGTTAATTCAGAGCATCTGCCATTCACTGCGAAAAGGCTCTCAATGACGACACCGTCTCCCTCGTTTTCTGGGGGGGGGGGGGGGGGGGGGAGGATAAGCGAGCGCCCTTATGAACCGTCGCATGGCGAGCGTCGGCGCTGAGCCCATACAGTACTACCAACTAACTCCCAACTTGCAGATGCAACAATTGCGTCTTTTCATTTCCCCAACCTCTCCTCCTCCTAGCGAGTGTGAATCAACTATGCGGCAGGAAAGCATTGTCATGAATCGATGTATCTAGATTAACGGTTGAACGTCTGTCCGCAGTTTCAAAGCGGCTCATTTTCAGGAAGGACTTGAATTCGCCCATTTCACTCGACCGCCTATTTCCACTAATTAAAAAATTGATTGTTCTAATCTTTGTATAATTACTGCCGTAATTAATGTGTACGCATATTAAGATGCTGTCTGCTAAAAAATATAACAATACAGGTATCACGCAGATGTGTCCTTTTTGTATTTTTAAATTCATATTGGACATATTTCTTGAGGTACATACAAAAGCGAACACTTGCGAAAAGGTGTCAATTTAATTTTGTGTTTCCCAGCCACTCAATTTTCAGACGCGTCATCCTTTTTTTTTTGAAGTAGGTGCGGTTTTTTAGACTGCTAAATTAAAGACTATAATTACAGTGTGTCTGTAGCAACGCTGTTTCAACCTCTGCTTGCCGGCTCTCGGCTGACGAGGGGGTGACGTTGACAGCTTTTGAGAGTCGATGACGACGTATTACCCGAATTTACTTCAGTTTATGATATTGTTAGTTTATTTATCTATATAAAATGTAAGCCTACTGATCCAGCCACTTTGTTACTAACGGCAAACGGTATATAAAATTATTACAAATTCGAAGAAAAAAAATAATGCGACTAGAGTTTCTTTCAGACATAGTTAACCATATATAGGCTATCCTATGATATATACCAAAGCACACGTATGCCACTTGTTAACCAGACCCACTTGGAACTACTATCTTCATTCTCTAACACTAATATTCTCAAGCACCGACACTTTTCGATGCTTTTTTTCCACAAACATTACATGATTATGATTTTCCACAAACGTTAGATTATGCGGCATATAATGAACCCAGTGCGTCTTTGTTTCACAAGTTGGATATTCTACCTTTTGATTACTTACGGCAGCATAAAACCGCAGTCACCATCAATAATGTTATTGCACACAGTGTACCTTTCGATGTATCTATCTTTTTTTCCTCGTCCCGCGTCACTAGATGCATGACATTGCGGAATTTTATTCTTCCACCTACTAAAAACGTGTATGGTGAACGCTTACTACAGTTCGTAGGAGCTAAAGTGTGGAATAACATACCACTTCAGATTAAAGATTCTAAGGCTTTCTCGAGCGCACTCAAAAAATATTTGCTACATGTAGATCAATAGTAACGACCATGTACTAAGCCTTACACATAGTTTGATGTTTTGCCTGTTCTTGATTATTTCATTATTTATGAACAAAGTGCAACAATGTGTTCTATATACATTTCTGAGCATTTACTTCAACTTAAATTCCAATGATATCTTCTTGTATTTTTGTTCGTTTTTGAAAAATCAACGTTTTTTGATGTTCAGATTTTTTAAATATACAAATTGTATTCTGCTTGTATACTTTTTCCCGTTAGACCCCTTACTAGACTATGGCTATGGGTCTAATCAGTGTTGTGAATTTCTTGAAATGTAGTAATAACAACCTCAATAAAATGAAAAAAAAATGATTGGAATATACTGACTGAAGCATTTCCCTGACCTGCATACGATTCCATTTTTGTAAATACTGCTGTTCTTTCATGACTTCCTTGGAACTGCATTATGGGCAAGTTGAATTTGTTCACTTTTTTTGAAACCCTTCCATTGTATATGCAAAGACGTTGCGCTTGAAAAAGAACGCCCTTGAACCTTACTTTGTTCTGTTATTCAGAGTGTATAGCGTGTATGTTGCTCAGCCTGCTTGGACTTTTTGTCAGTCGCGTATTTCACAAATAAACGAATAAATACGAGGAGTGCAACATGTTCTTAGTTGTGCAGTAGTCATCTCACTTTTTGCTCGCTTATCGCTTGTGCGTCAGGTCTTTTAAGACGAATGTAACCATCATTTGGCGAACAGGATATATTTTCGCTTGCAAGGATTACGTGGCCGTTCGGACGTTCGAAAGACGTTCTTGTAATGTCAGTGCACGAGCAAAGGAGCTTCGCTAACTATACGTCGCAAATCGCGGCATTTGTGGCAAGCGATGTGAATACCACGACACGTTTCAGGAGTAATACAAAAGAATGTCGAGGAGACAGCGGTGCTTCAACGGCAGAAAAAGCGCGGCATTACAAAACGAACACTTGAAACCTTACGCCACTGCAGGCATAAGGGCATGCGAACTGCACAACGAGATGAAAGCGAAGACAGCGTGTATATATAGATGAAGCCATGAATCGCGATGAGAAAAAACGTTTTTTGAACGACAAGTGGGCGTGATTTACCGTGGTCAGTTAAAGTTGACCTACATATTAGACCAGTGCTCAGACCTTCAAAACAGCGTAGCATTTTACGCTCATTATACAGTCAGTTACCATTCCGAAATTGCGGCCTTGTAGGAGGGCTCTAATGATAGGATAATTCACGTATCGGAAAGCCTTAGCTTATCTGATGGCCTCTATATAGTAATAGATTTATCATGCAGGTTCAGTTGCATATTTCATATTTATTTATATTATTTTTTTTCGTTTATTTTCTTCATTTCTTCTGTGATATTTTAACCCAATCCACATACAGGGTAGCATTCCAGCGGATGACGCCAACGGACATGCACTATGCAGGTAAGGTGCTCACCTAAATAAAATTCTCGTACGTCACGTGAGTGAAATATGTAGGGTTTAACGTCCCAAAACCACCATATGATTATGAGAGACGCCATAGTGAGGGCTCCGGAAATTT